>NC_064849.1:122695660-122995660 GCF_024139225.1 Suncus etruscus
GAATCAAAGCATGCCATATAACTATGTCTCTGATCCTTTTTCCACTTACCCATGTGTCTCACCATTAGAATTTGCTGCTTCTATTCATTAGATATACACAACTTTCCACAATTTTACAATTTCTATTTCTTGCCAAAAATTATTTTTCTAAGATTTTTTTTCTTCCTTTGTGTCTCTGGAGCCCCCACACTCCTCAGTTACTCCTTAAAGTTGACTCTACTCTTTATTCAGAGACTTTGCATTGGGAAGTGAGTATCTTCTGAATTTCTGGTAGTCCTTTTTCATTCCTCTGCCAATCATGCTTTAACCCACATCTTACCTGTTGGTATGTTTCTATTTAATCATCTTGCCTTTTTTCTTTTATACTTAACTTCTCAAAACCCATCTATTCTCAAGTATTTATTGACCACATTTTGTTTTCAACTTCTAAATTTACTTTTCCAGTCTAAAAGTATTGCATAGTTGAATATTTTTGATGGTGTGATTCTATCAAGAGGAATTATTTGTTTTGTAATTTGTCATATAAAGAAACTCAATTATATCTTGTACTTTTTTCTTCTCTCCCCTGATGTCACACCTGAAAGCATTTTAAAAGCTCAGTCCTTCTAAGATTGTCTGCGCCATCTTAGAACTACAGTGAGCAGGAGTACTGGGGTCATGATGAGTGGAAGGGTAGCAGGTGAGTGAGTGTGTGGAAGAATCATTATCAGTTTTTATGTGACTAAAGATATGTGTCTTTAAGAAGGAATAAATTAGTAGAAATCTTGGAAGAAAAAGTGGAAGGTTCAGAGGTCAACTTAAGTATAGCAATATAGATATATAGTATAGCAATATAGATAGTATCAAGTCAAATTGGCACAAGTTTTAAAAGTTTGATGATGGCTAGTATGTGGGAAAACAGGTACTTTTTAAATCAGCATATAATTTACATGCAAAATTCTTCAGTCACTTTGAAAAGAAATTTAATGTCTCTTATATATGTAAAGACATGTATTATATTACTCTTGTGAAGATAATATGATTAAATAATTTCACAGCAGCACTGCAAACAATAAACAAAAATATTCAAAGCAGACCCAGTATCCCAATTAGTGGAAGTTTATAAACTGTGTTGTATCTATTATTTTAGAACACTATGAAAAATACAAGATTGAAGTAGATACATGTAAGAGTGAAGTCTCTTGAAAGACATAGTATTAAGTTGAAAGAAAAGCCAATTTCAAAATAACATGCTTGCCATATTATTCCGAGAGAACTATGTTGCAACACTAAAACACTACATGGATTTTCAAAGAGCTGTAGAAAAAAAGTGTATAGGGGCCAAAGAGTTAGCACAGCGATAGGGCATTTGCTTTGCATGCAGCTGATGTAGCAGGGACCCAGTTCAATTCCTGGGATCCCATATGGTCCCCCAGCATGCCAGGAGTAATTTCTGAGTGTAGACCCCTGAGCGCCACTGGGTGTGGCCCAAAACCCAAAAATTAATCAATAAATAAAGTTTTTTTAAAAATCTACATAGAAAATTACTAAGGAGGATTATTACTAAGGAAGAGAGAAGGAAGGACTGAGGTTGGAAAGGACTTTAATTCTTGTAACTAATTCAATGTTTTAGGAAAACTATTCTCAGATATTTTATTTGCAGCCACCATGTGACTTTTGAAACATAGAAAGTTAGGATGAGAGTTGAAAGAGAGCAAAGAGGAACAAGAGAATGAAGCAAAACTAGGACACAGAATTGCTAAAAATGAGCCAAAAGACAGATAAGTCAAAGGGCATAAGGAACTGGTTCAGCAGACACAGCTTGTTCACTATCCTGTTCCTGTTTCTCCTGCATGGTTCAGCATTTGACAGGCTTACATGTGTCTTTGAAGGGAACCAACTCTGCCAGAAGTGACCACTACAGACAAGGCCAACAGAAATAGCGTCCCCCTCCCCAAAGTGGCATATTTGTGTCTGAGTGTGGTATGAAGCAGATGAGGTAAAGACCAGAGCAAGGTTGGGCTAGAAAGAGATCTGGTTAATGGGCAGCAGGGCTAAGAAGAAACCATGGAAAGGCAGGCTATAATTAACCAAGGTTTATATATAGTTCCTCCATAAACAGAAAGAAGGAAAAATTCTAGAGACCCAAAACTAATATAGATTTCAGGGATCACTAGCAATGAGTTTGTTGTTTCCCTGGGAGACTGAAATGTCTGTCGCTTTTTACCATTGACAGTCAAGTAGTTTTTGTATTTATTTATTTATTTATTTATTTATTTATTTATTTATTTATTTTTATTTTGGGTTTGGAGCTGCACCAAGTGATGCTCAAGGGTTACCCTGGCTATGTGCTCAGAAATTGCTCTGGCTTGGGGGATCATATGTAACGCCAGGGAATTGAACTGCAGTCCATCCTAGGTTAGCATGTGCAAGGCAAACGTCCTACTGCTTGCGCCACTACTCCAGACCCCGCCAAGTACTTTTCTAATCAGTCTTTTTGTGCAGTTATGCTCTGATCTTAAAATACTCCGAAGTTTCTTCCTAATTTCATCAGGATCTTTATTTACTTAGTTTATTAAAATAATAGTTTAATCAATAGATTCACTATCTTTTCATTCCAAAGCATTACATATTATCACTGCCAGATAAATTTTCTTAAAAGACATCTTTTGCCTCTTATTATTGACAGATGTCATTCTTTGATCCTGCTCTACTCCAATTCAGCATCAGAATTAAGCTCCTCTGTTTTGTTCTCAAAGGTCTAAGTAATGTGAACCATTCATGCTTAGCTAACAGTAACTCCCATTCTACATTACTTATATTATTATTTCTCAGAATATTGGTGTTCATCTCCCAAGTGTGCTCCTTCAGAAGTTTCAGAAGCTGGTGGAAGATATAGGGTTAGATATTAATTGGACATATCTGCTTCATATTATATCTATAAAACATATACATTTTATTATTTCTCAAAATTAAGTGTTCTCATCTTCTCATCTATTCTCCTTCTCTCCTTAAACCAGAGGCACTTGTTCTTGTGGGTTACATTATTATTCAAGATTCCATGCTAAGACTTTTTTCTTATATCCCACAAATGAGTGAGATTATTCCATGTCTATATCCGGAGACAATAGAAATGAGGGCCAGTAGAACCTGGCCATGATAGGAAGCAATTAGGGTAGAGAAAGGTCCTCTATGACAATGATATTTGAACTGATTGCTCTAGACAAGAAGTGGGTGTTGAAAGGGGATAGAGTGATATGCATGGTACCCCTTAAGTAACAATAGTGCAATCCATAGTGTCATAAAGGGAGAGGGAGGGAGAGAGAAAGAGAAAGAGAAAAAGAGAGAGAAAAGAGAGAGATAGAGAGAAGCAAAGTGAATGCCCTAAAGGCAGGTGGGAGTGGGAGGGTAGGAGGAAAACTGAGGATATTGGTGACTGAAAGAATGTATAGGTGAAGGATGTTGTAGACTCTACAACTGAAACTCAATAATGAACAATTTTATAGCTATGGTGCTTAAATAAAGTAACTATTCAAAAAAATAAGAGATCACCAAAACAAAAAGATTCATTCTGTCAGCCCAGTACAACCTCCCAGGCCATTACACCCTTCCTGTCCCCAAGTGAGGAATCTGCAGGTGCAGGACCACTTTCCACTTTGATATACCTGTAGGAAGCATTTGGCAAGCTGATATGTGAAACCAAGACTCTGTTCTCATACATGCATATGCCATGTGCACACACGTGTGTAGATACACATAGACAGTAGCTTTGCTTTTTGTCTCTCCAACATGATTGGAGCCCCAGTCTCAGCTCTGGAAGAATCAGGAGCTACCCTGAGACATCTTTGATGAGTAGTACCCCAAGAAGGGTCACTGCTACTTGCCACCAACACTGGAACCCATGTAGCACCAGTTGGGAGTCAAAGTATGAGATGTACCCCTCCACCCTACTCCCTTCATTATTCCATGGAAAAGGCTCTGGCAGCCTTGGGGTACAGTGTGAGAACAGAAACCCACCCTTTGCCCAAAGGCAGAAACACCCAGGAAGGAAAGGCAAGACTGCAGGGCTGACTTCCCAGATCCCTGGAGGCCAAAATCAGTAGGAAGAAGCTCAAGGGAAGAGAGGCCTGGTACTGAGGACCCCAGTATCCAGGACAATCCTATCTCATGGTACTGTCAGATGAGATGTCTGGATCAAAGTTGCCAGCTTCACCCACCAGCAGCAAGTCAGCAGGCTGGACCGCAGAGAAAGCAGTAGACTTTCAGTTACGGAACTGTGTGATGAGCAGGTGGCATATGTCCATCTGTACGTCCAGTCCCACTTCATGCGCATAAATCCATGTACTCACGCAGGTACCCGGTCATGTCATTCTTGGCAGTGACCAGTTCCAGCTTGATTTAATCAATGGTTTCCTGATACTACTTCTCCTCATTTGATAATCACATTTATTGTCACATTGACAATAGTTTTCTTCCTTCTCGCCATCATAGGCCTGCCTCTTCATGCACTTATGCCTATGCTCTTGTCACTATTCCTAAAAAGCTCTATTTCTTCACCTATGCAGAATCTATATAAGGTTTAATACATACATAAGCTTCTCTCTATGTTATATATCCTTTTCAAAAACTTCAATCTACAGAGTTTAATCCCACCTCAAATTCATATAGTATTTATATACATCAAAAATAACATTAATATGGAATTTTGTTGTTCACATTTTTGTGGATATACGTATTCTCTCATTTGTAACTGATCTAAAGACAAAATACTTACTTAATTTTATTATATCTTTTCTAGTTTTTAGCATAGCAGCTTCTTCACATTGTTACTGATTTGACTTATTGTTATTATTATTATTGTTATTGATTTGACTTAATACCTGTTGCAAACAATGATTCTTTACTGATGATGTTAATCAGGAAACTTTTGCTTGAATATTAAGTAATTTATTTTTTTGTAAATATAATTTTTATTTTAACTATAGTGGTTACATATCATTGACAATAATATTTTAGGTACATATTAACATAAAATCAGGGGAATTCCCATCACCAAATTATCCTCCCTCCACCTCCGTCCCATTCCTACCTCCCATATCCTCTTCCCTCACCCCCGGGGTTGCCAGAATAAGTGGTCCCCTCTGTGCCTAGCTTACTACTTAGTGGTCCTACACTTGTTTGGTCTTTGTACCTGCCTTATTTCCTGCTCTAATTGGGAGGGGGGACTAGATAGTTCAAGTTATGTGATTTTGTTTGATGAAGAGAAAAGTAATAAACTGGGGGAAAAAATCAAATACGCCAAAAATGGGCAAAGTCCTTCTGAAGGCTGTCATCCTAGGTTTGAGAGACGAAGGGGGAAAAGAAGGTAAAACACCACAACAGTAGACAAAGAGGTGTCAAATAAAATATCCAGTGAGCACTCCAACAATAAAGATAAGCACCACATAAAAGCCATTGTCTTGAGATAAAAAAAAAACATGGCAGAGCACATTAGGAAAAAAAGAAAAGAAGAAAAAATATTAAGTAATTTAAAAGAGAAATTTTTTTCTTTCACCTAACAAATTGTAGGTCTAATTTGCCTCCAGCAAGGATGGATCCGTATGTTCAAAGAACAACATCAGGATCAATCTTTCTCCTTTCCATTTTGATTTGCTTTGGTTTGACTCTCAGGTTGTCTGTTCACCATGGACAAAGTCAGGCAGCAGAAACTCATTAGCAGAAATTTTAATAAATTATAAGTTCAATTTCTTTTTTATATTTTATTTTATTGAAACCATTGTGATTTACAAAGTCCGTCATAGTTGAATTTTATATACAGTGTGCCATGCACACTACCAACCCAAATTTGTATTTCATATTGTCTCTCATATCATCCCTCAAGCCTACCAGAAATAATTCTGAGTGTAGAGCCAAGAGTAACCCCTGAGCATTACTGGATGTGGCCCACAAATAAATTTAAGGTCTATCATCAGAGATGGGAGAATAAAGCTGATGTGGTAAAATAGCAGATGTTGTTGTACTTAGGCACAAAGTGTAGAGGTTTGCTGTGAAGATAACAAAGCCTAAACTTCAGGAAATCTCCCTTACATGGGATATTTCCAGAACTATGTATCTAATCTTGTATTCTAAATTTTAGACCCTTTTTTAAAGGAGTATCCCCAAATTATATAAATTCATGACAAACAAAGCCAGGAACTATATGTAATAAAAAAAACAGGCCAAATATTTTAAATTATTAAATATTCCCAATATGTTTTAGTTATTCCTGTTTTTACTAGAAATAAATATATTGTTAAAAAGTTTATTAACTAAATTTTTCACAGTAATTTAATTAGTTGACACTAACAAAAGTATGATATTTTCGATCCCAACTTCTTTATATGTATTTTTCCCTGCTTCTGTCACAGATCTAGCAAAGAAGCTTCTTTTTCAATTTTTGTTTCTCCTTGAAACTTGTTTCAGATAAAATCTTCCTCCCAGTATCTCTTTTTATGAGTAATCTGACCAGTGTGATTCTTGATAGTACCATTTTGAATAAACATAATGGTGGTTTATATTCAGGTTAAACTATATTCACCTTTTTTAAGTTCCAAATCAAAATGATTTGTCTAAAATAGTTATAGAGAGAACATGAAGCAGAAGCTAAGTATTAGGATGTAGTGGGAGTAAAAATCATATACTTATAAATGATCCATGATTGCAATAGTGCCAAAATTGAGCCTAGATAACAAAAAACTTTGTCCTCCTTCTTGGGATTTCCAGTTGCACTTCACCCTCTTATTTGGCAGTCATTTGGTCCTGGGAATGTAAATTCATGCTGTTTTGTATGTGGGGGAATGCTAGGAACTAAGCCTGCCTGCTGCTATTCTGATTACAGCATTTGTCCCTGAGAGAGACAGCTCTGGGATTGATGCTATTTTTTTTCTCTTCTCAAGAAAATGATTTGGGCCATGTATCAGGGAAGGCCAAGGGACACCTGCAAATGACAGCTTCCACTTAATCCCTCTAGCAGTTTCCAAATCTATTGTCCTTTAGCAGTGACATTGCATTTGACCATGTATTTTCCCCCATCCCACCCCCACCCACTACAAGAAAAAATGGCATGGAAACAGAGCAAATGTGTTGCCGTTTTTTTTTTTTTTTTTTTTATTTGTTGAAATTGTCACTAGGCAGAACAAGGAGACTGGGGGAGTAGAAACCAGATGGTTGTAGCTGGAGTAGAAATCTACTACTAAGGAACTTAGAAACGTTCAAATCTGGGGGCAGTCTCTATGGTATTGAAGGAAAAGGGCTGAAATAACAGAGATGATGGTACATTTTCAGAAAATAGAGCTCCATTTTTCTGTCTTCTCCAACCTCTGTTATTGTTCTTTAATGCTCCAAAGCACCACAAACAGAACAGATTTGAGATTTAGTGGGAGTAGTTATTGGGAACAAAGTGGGTTTTATTACAAAAGTTACATCACTTGGAAGTGAGTATGATCTATCCTTCCTTGGGGAATCTTCTTTCTCACAAACCCAATCGATCACCAAATCTTACTAAATCAATTACCTGAGTTTTCTCCTTCACCTCCCCTCCACACATATTCAGACAGAAATGGAGGCTGAGGGAAAGAAAAAGGGACAGGGATAAAGCCAATAATTAACCTCTCCTATCTCTCTGTCTTTGAGGAGATTCAATCACCAGAGGAGAGCTTCATATCCAACTCTTTTGGGGGGGGGCACACCTGCGGGTGCTCAGGGGTTACTCCTGGCTATCTGCTCAGAAATAGCTCCTGGCAGGCATGGGGGGCCATATGGGACGCTGGGATTCGAACCAACCACCTTAGGTCCTGGATCGGCTGTTTGTAAGGCAAACACTGCTGTGCTATCTCTCCAGCCCCAAAATATCCAACTCTTAATCTTTGTGAAGTACTAAGATGGGCTTATCTACTCAGATATTTTTCAGCTTGGTTATTTTTTCCTCTACCAACCAAATGATCCCCACGAAGTTAGCATTAGATAGACCAGAGTCTTAGATCACAAGGCAGAACAACAGGGCTCAGGATTATCCTCCCTTCTGACAGAGCCACCAGTGTGTGGGGTCCCCCAGGTTACCCACAATTTCTGTCTAACTTGACTATATGTTTGTAAATTCCCACAAATGCCACCTCAGGCTTCAAATGTGTTGAAATGATTCACAAAACTTGGAGAAGTATTTTTTTTTATTAACTCAGGAACAGATAAGAGAAGATTTTAAAAGTAAAGCATGAAAGGAAGATATCTGATCTTCCATGTCTCCTCTTGGCATGTCACTTCCCAGCAATGGAATATATCTGCAGCTACTCAGGAGGTTCCAGAACATTATTTAGTGGGGTGCACACCTGGCAATACACAGGGGCTAGTTTTGGCTCTGTGTTCAGGGCTCATTCCTGGTAGTGTTCAGGAGGCCATATACAGTAGCAGGGATCAAACCAGGGCTGGCCTCACACAAAGTAAGTGCCTTTTCATTGTACACTCTCCCATCACCATTAGAGCTTTTTACTTCAGTCTTGATCAATTCCTTGATCCTACTTGACCAAATAATTGACAGTTTTTGACTGACTTGGTCCCTACCCCCTGTCACCCCAGAAATTTGTAGTGGTCCAAATCTCTAATCAATTTTTAGTCTTTGAGAAAGACTAAAGTCTTTGAGAAAGGGGCAGAAGCCCTTTTCACCTATATTACTTGACAAGTTTCCAGGGATTTGAGACCTCTGTGCCAGTAACTGGGAACTAAAACCAAATATTATGCCATTATACTTTATATTCAACTGTTTCTTATAGTCTTATAAATCTTTATTTAATCAATTCAAGGATGAGAGTATGGGAGTAACATCTCTTTGAGATGAACATTTCTTAATGTTAAAACTGAGGTATAGTTTTTTATCATTTGAAATTGTTCTTTTATACTTACAAAGTATCTCCACCAGTATCTCACAATCCCTTCACTAAGTTCTCAAAGTTCCTTTCCTCTGTCCAGCCACCACCCCACCCTCTCTCAGTTCTCAGTTCTATTGATATTTACTGTCCTGTACAAATAAACCTAGGACACGTTCCTTAAAGTGTTAGCCTTGCAGACTAGATCTATTTCTCCTTCTTTGCACTCTCCATATCTGCTTAAGTGAGTGACCAGGTAGTTTTGTTTTGCTTATTAAGTTTTCAGCACCCAATTGTCTCTTCTGTGGCAGATCTCTTTACCTGTACCTCCAAATAAACCATTCCTGGTAACACACATTCTCAGAGCCTTGGGATTGAGAACCCCCTCTTCCAGGGGTTCCCTGGCAGATCTTCAGATGTCAGTGGCAAAGGGGAACTTCTGTGGTTCACTTCCACCCTATTCCTGTGGGCATCTCCTCCACGTTGTGGGGCAACACCATTAACCTCTGAGTCACTGATGTGTCTGAGTCATATCATGGCTTGCAAAGGAGAAGAAGCCATTTTGCTGCTGAAAGAGGCCTGTCAGTTCATGGGTTTGGTTCAAAGCTCTACGGGGAAATTCATGGAAGTGAATCCTGAGACCAGACTGAGTGAGGGCTATCTTAATGAGAGCAGGATAGGCTGAGGTTGATGTCCCTGTGTATGTGTCCACTGGCTGTCCATCCTTTTCTCACACAGTGAACGAAGATAAAAACACAACCAAATCAACAACAACTCAGAAAAAATGCGTTTTCTCCCTTCTATTCGTGTGTGTGTCGTGGAGACATCTTTCTCTTCCAGCAAAGACCTCTTCTAGCATCCTCTGGTTGGGTGGCCCCAGACAGACAGACAGTCACGAAGGAGCAGGCCTTGAGCCCACCGTGGCTGGTTTGAAGTACGTGTTTAAGTCTCAGCATGTGGCAATGTGCTCCGCTCTGATGACACTTTTCATGTCTAATAATAGAGCAGATGAAGTAATATTGCAATTGATGTTCCCGGGAATTTGATTGGATAAGTGTATAAACTGTGGAGGGGGGGAGAGGGGCTGTGTGGACGGATCACATTAGTATTCCCGTCCTATCAATGTTCTGGGCCGCGCACAACGTCAGCCAGGCCCGCTCCCTGCGTCTGCCAGTCCCGCCACGGATTCATTTGGGATCCTCAAACAGAGGAGCCCGTAGGGACGTCGGGTCAAGGCAACCAATTAGAACCAATTGCCAGCTTCGGGGTGGGTGGGGGGGCTTGCCAGCCTTCCAGGCCTGGTGACGGGGGTGGGGTGGGGAAAGATAACCGAGTGCTGCTGCTGCTGCCGCTGCGGGAAGACACCGGAGTGAGCGCGACACCGGCCCCCACATCCCCTCCTCCTCGCTAAAACGGGCTTTGAAAACTGCCTCCCCATCTGAATGGAAACTCGGCACCGCCTAGCGGCGCGTTCCTTCGGGGCCGGGCTGGCGATCCATGCCCAGGGGCAGGCGGTGCGAGCTCGCTCCAGCGCCCAGCGCCCGGGACAGGGCCGGCCAGGCTGCTGAGCAGAACTTAATTGAGCCCCTTCCTTGCAGCTCGGGGAAGCGATGCTGTACAGCGTAGCCAGCGCGTCCCCGACTCTCCTTCAAGCTGAAGGTTACCCACCCGCGCAGCCAGCCCCGAGCCTGTGAGCGCCGCGCCGCGCCTCCCGCCCCGGCTCCGGCTGCTCGGCGGCGGCGTGCGAGGCAACTGTCGGGCCGCCCGCGCCGGGGCGCAGTGCACCAGGGGCTGGGGCTTGGTGGATGTGTATGCATGAGTTCTGCACCGAATGGGCGCAAAAAGCGCCCCAGTCGGTCCACCCGCTCCTCGATCTTCCAGATCAGCAAGCCTCCGCTGCAGGGCGGAGATTGGGACCGCAGGGGCAGCGGCTCCGAGAGCGCCCACAAAACCCAAAGAACCCTGGACGACTGCAAGATGGTAGGCTTTTTTTTTTTTGCAAACGGCTCTCTCTCTCTCTCTCTCTCTCTCTCTCTCTCTCTCTCTCTCTCTCTCTCTCTCTCTCTCTCTCTCTCTCTCTCTCTCTCTCTCTCTCCTCTCATTCTCTGTCTCATGTCTGTGTGTCTGTCTCTCTCTCTCTTTTCTCTCTCTGCCTCCCTCTCTGTCTTTTGGGGGACAGAGAGGTTGGGGAACTGTATATGTTAATCTTTGCCTGAGTAGCAGCCACTCCCCCACCCTCATCTTCTCCATGCCGATCACGTGTATATGCACTATTTTTACATATGCTGTTCCCGAATCAGCCTGACACCAGGTCGAACTGACCCCCCTTGCAAAGAGTGTCACGGCTTTAGGGGCTCGAGGTTTGCAGCTCTTTGGCCATTCATTCCCCGAGCCCCTTGGAATGGCGGTGGCTCAGAGGCGGTGAATTGGTTGACACACCGCGGGAAGGAGAAGTAGGAGAGGTGTGGGGGTGCTGGTTTATGGGGAGACTGGAGCAAATAAACCTGAGCAACAGTGTTCTGCCTGTTCTGGGACCCGGCACCTGAGCGGTTCTGTCCGGCCTGCGAGGGTGGATTTGTCACTTAAAATCTTTGCTTTCTATTCTCTGGTCAACTTCAGATCCGTCCGTCTCCAGGTGGAGAAGGGAGTGGCGGGTTCTGGAGTTCCTGGAACCTGAGACTGGCACTGTAGGCTTTGTCTCTTCTGCAACCGAGTCTGAATAGTTGGGGCAGAATGAAGCAAGTGGATCTGGAAACAGTTTACATGACCAAACTTACTCTTGGGAGAGTAAAACTTGCATGTAGCAGGCAAATTCAACATCTTAGTGCCCTGATCTTTGAGCTGTGCTATGTAAGAGATGACAGGTGACAGGGTCGAGTAAAAGATTCTGTTTCCCTGTAACGAAATAGAAAATTACCGATAAGTGTGTCATGGAAGAAACTTGCTTCTTTTCCAGCTTGTTCAAGAGTTCAACACCCAAGTGGCCCTGTACCGAGAGCTGGTCATCTCTATTGGGGATGTCTCGGTCAGCTGCCCAGCACTCCGGGCGGAAATGCACAAGACAAGGACCAAAGGCTGTGAAATGGCCCGGCAAGCGCACCAAAAACTTGCTGCCATCTCCGGGTAGGAGACGCTTGACTTTTTCCCCCCTCATTCTTGTACTTGGTTCATAAATACTGACATATTTATGGTTGCCGAGACTTCAGAAGTGATGCTTTCAACATATAGGGATTTCAACTAGTTGCCCGAGATCAGGATTCTGTAGAAGAGAGCTATAAACAAACCAGAGGCCAAGTAGTGATCCAAAACGTTGTTTGATTCTTATATAGCTGTTTTGACAGCGCAGAGAGATAAAATGATAGCTATTTGGAAGATTTGCGTCATTACGTGACTTCTTTAAAATTAACTAAATATACGGACCACATATGGGAATTTGGGGTTAAAATTTTTTTTGCTTTGCAGAATGTGTGGGCATCAAACTGAAGAAAAAAATATCATGTCTCAAGATTTTTTGTCATCTGCTGCTAAACATCTGCCACATAAAAGATCTGTGTAATAGAAAGAAAATCTTTACTCATTCTCATACTTTGTAAACTATGGCTTGAATTTCTGTGATATCATTTTAAATAGACTGCCTAAAATAAAGCCCTATTATAAATTACTTTTTTTTTCACTTATAACCAAAAAAATACCTTTTTAAATGATGGAAATTTACAGATCTATCTAAACCTAATCTGTTAATGCCCCCTAATATTTTTATTCTTTCTATCTCATTTCTGAATTTCCAAGATTATTTTGGATGACAATATACAGAGTGAAATCTTCTGTCCTGAAACCCTTCCACTCTTTCTTGAATCATACAATTTAACAGTGCCTATTTCAGATTAGTGCACTGAGATAGGAAACACAGAAACATATATTCATGTGAGTGTTTGCGTAAGTTAGATATAGCACTTTTTTGTTTTACAGGTATGAATTTATTGATGAAACTAAGCTTTCTTAATTAATCAAACTGATAATCACATCTAATTAATCACACATCTTTAGGTGAAAAGGCAAAAAGGTTTTATTAATGACCAAACAAAATGCATGTGAGACAAACTGGCCAGGAACATTGGCCCACAATAGGATATCAGAGCACTTTTCATTCATAGTTGTTTTGGCAATTATAGGAAATGGTGAAACGAAGAGAAGAAAGGCATAAAAATGTAGTTTTTCTATTGACTACTTCACCACAGTTTACTCTGTGGGAAGGATACATAGAGGGGAGCCCCTTGTAGCTAGGGATCTTTGTGTTTAGTACATTCTGTCTGAGATTGCATAGGGATATTGATTAATTTATTCATTGACTTGGTAGTCCCCATCCCCTTTCCATTTAGATAGCAGGTTGCTTTGAGTCCTTCTATTCTATTTTAAATAATAATTTATGATTTGTGGCCCATTCATCTTTGCCCACTTCTAAGAATGGGTCAGTCAGGGTTTCTGCCTCTATAATATCTGCCTCGCAACCTGTTTATGCCCCAAACTATCCCAAAGCACTCATAGGGTGATGATTTAGATAAACAACACATCAGGATAAAAGGTTTCTTTAATAAAAAGTAAAATTATTAAAAAGGTATCTGAAGATCAGACACTATAAGTCTCACTTTTCCCATATTATTGTCACAATGAGAACTCAAGTTTTCTCAGATTTACTTCATAATATTAGAAATTGATTACATGTAAGAATCTAATTTAATCTACCTAATCACATCTAATCATTTAACAGAATTACTCTTTGTTATCTATAATTAACATCAGTAAATGGATTATGGCTATTACTAGTATATGAGTAGAAAGACAAATGTTTCTCTTAATAATGCATGCATATGAAATGACATTTTCTATCATGAAGAAAATAGATACTGTCCTAATCTCAAGGTGATAAAGTACGTTACAATCCTATTTTATTTATTAGAAATATGGAATACTTTATTTTTTTGTGTAAGCTGTTCTATTCTTTTTGTTTTGTTTCGGGATCACACCAGTAGTGCTCAAGTTTTACTCCTAGTGGAATCAGAAGTTCATATGGGATGCTGTGGACTGAACCCAGGTTGGCAGCATGCAAAGAAAGAGCCCTACTTTCTATACAATCTATCTCTCCTGTCCCAGTATTCTACTCTTCAGAACAGAAAATCTGTTTGGGAATGATTCTAGGATGCAGTGGAAAATTAAATGCTAGGAAAGGAATATATGAAAAATCAATCCTAGACAAAAAAAAAAAGGGAAAGAAAACAGAAATATGATGAGAAATAATTGGTGGAGTAAAAACGGTTGAGACTGTCAAGGTCTGAAGTTATGTGGGAGTCTTGGTCTGATTCCCACTACTAAATGCTCCCAAACATGGCTAGGAGTGACCTCTTTAGCACAGAGGTGTGGCTCAAAAAGGAAAAAAAATGTAAAAACAGAAATTTTATCTCAGTGCTACGTAGGAGTATTTTTGTAAATTTTTTGTCTAGAATGTACTATGGGATTATATCTAGAATTCCTTTAAGATGAAGTTAAAGAAATCAAATCTGTGACATGTTTGAATTAGAGAAGAAACACTGGAGAAATGAACAAGGGAACAAGAAACTAGGAGTATTTTCTTACAAACAAAAATTCAGATTTGGTGGTGGAGTGAAAGTACACACGCAGGTACTTGACTTGCAAATAACTGACCCGGGTTCATTTCCCTGCATTCCATATGTTTCCCTGAGCACTGCCAAAAGTGATACTTGAGTTTTCAAAGTCAGGAGTAAGCCCTAAGTACTGCTGAATATGGCTATCCCTCACCCCCATAGTTCAGATTCTTCTAAAGGTTTTGTAAAGTATATAAAACTATGTCTAAAAGTTTAATTTAAGCATTTAAGAGATTTTACTTTCTGGGGCACATGAGGTTGTAGTCTTTTATTACTTATGTATTTATTGCTTGAGAGCTGACTTTTAAAAAAGGTTATTTAGTAAGAATTAGTGAGAATAATTGGCAATCTTACAGTCCTGCAAAGGTATGATCAACTCTAGGATAGAACATATATTTCCCTCCTTATATAAAACTTAAATAAAATATAACCTTCTTAGGGTTGGAGCAGTGGTGCAGGCCATAAGGCGTCTACCTTGAATGCACTAGCTTAGGACAGACCACAGTTTGATCCCCCAGTGTCCCATATAGTCCCCCAAGCCAGGAGTATTTCTGAATGATAGCCAGGAGTAATGCCTGAGCATCATTAGGTGACACTTCTTTTTCAATAGTGACAGCAATATAATTATAGGAAATTCCTTTAGCTTCTCATTCTCTGGGTTCCATTAATAAAGGATGCAAATCACTTAAAGAAATCCTGTTTCTGATATTGCTAGTTATGTTGAATTTTATTTCAAACTTATTGGAAAAATTGTTAGGGGGCCACATGTTAACATTTGAAGCGGAGGTAGCAAGCACAAACATTTTAGGGGAAAGTGGATTTTTTAGTTCTTACTGTTTGACTGTACAATCTGATAATTCTCTGAGAGAGCTCATTTCCCTCGTTTTACAAATGGATCCAGCTTGGGTATATTAAAGAACATACCAGTCACATACCTAAAAAGTGATAGCTTCAATTCAGTGCCATGCTTGCTTGCTTCTGAAATCTAAGATTACCTTTCTAAATAAACTGCCATTCAAAACTTGCTATGCATAAAAGAAAAGTTTTAAAACATGTTGACATATGGGTGAATCTCATTAAGAGTATGATTAATTAAATTTCACAAAATACCATATTCTTATATGTTTCCATTTAAATAAAACTCCTAGAAAAAGCAAATGTATTTAAAACACCAGTTACTTAATGGTTGCCTAGACTTGGGGGTGACAAATTAGAGTGTAGAGCAGGGGTCCTCAAACTTTTTAAACAGGGGGCCAGTTCACTGTCCCTCAGACCATTGGAGGGTCTGACTATAGTAAAAACAAAACTTATGAACAAATTCTTATGCACACTGCATATATATTATTTTGCAATGAAGAAACAAAACAGATACAAATACAATATGTGGCCTATGGGCCATAGTTTGAGGACCACTGGTGTAGAGTAATAGAAGTGTTCGAAAATTGAATTATAGAAATAGACATAGAATGTGCACACTCATATAAAATCTTTGTATTGCATATTTAAAATGAGTGAAATTCACAATACATAAAATAGATCTCAGTAAGTGTTTTGTTACAAGTCATAATAAGGTCAAAAGGATGTAGCCCAATAAGAGAACATTTATCTTTCATTTGTTCATTTCTCAACATGGAAAACAAAAAATATGATCATCATTTCTATGATAAATACTTTCCTTTCCTCTTTTCCATATATTTAAAACTTTTAGTAAAAGGATTATGTGTTGTTGTGATGAGGGAAAACATCACCCATTCATTAAGATGTCTGTTTTATTTTTAGCATCTCAGTACCAATATTATGCTCTATGTAGAACACACCTAGGAGTATATAGCTTTAAAGAGTAAGTAAATTCACTCAGTTATTACCAACACAGATCACTTCTTTTCAGCCTACCACATGGTTTGGAACAGGTGAATATAGTAAAAAGAGAATGAGACTAAATAAAGAGAGGAAGAGGGGAGAGGGAAATGAAATGAGTTTGAAGTAAATAGAGCTGCTAAAGCTACATCTCTTTCATACCTGATCAATTGAAACTCTCAAGACATGGTGACCACAAGAGGAAAATAAAAAAGATTGCACTGCTTCCTATCTGACCCAGGGTGAAGCTGTTTTTACAGACAGTTGCAACACTTCCTAAAATTGTTTTTCGCTCACTTGAAGTTAGGGCATCACCTTTTCTTTCAAATGTACCAGATGTTTTCTTGAGCAGAGACAGTAAAGTGAATCTGAAGTCTTCTCTGAATGACCTGATTTAGGACGGTCATTGCACTTTTCCAACCCTGAATTAAAAGGTTAAAAGTATTATTTGATATTAAGCTAAGAGGACTTTAAAGATCTTTGGTAATGGACCCCAAATATGTTTTAGTAGCAGAATCTTCAATAACACATGAAAACCATACTATAACGTATGTCAAAGAGAGATTTTGCTCTTCACAGCTTGGTATGTGTATTAGGGGTGTGTGGGGGTGTGTGAGCACACACACATACATTATGGGTAGGAATTTGTCTGGACCCTTATCTCCTTGAGCATCCTTCTTATAGTGACTTCTGAAAGAACTTCAGAGAACCCCTGAGATTCCAAGGTTTGCAAAATTTCTTTTATATTTGAAAAGTCTGAAATTTGGCGGATTAAAATAACTTTAGAGGCAGCAGTGTCTTACAAGACACTTGCTTTCAGGCAGAATTGAGCTGAGTACAGTCTTTGAGATCTCAATGGTATTATTTAATCTCTTTATCTAGGATCATTTAAGTATCTAGGATCATTTAAGTATCAGTCAGCCTGCTTTGCAGACTCTTGGGGAAACAGAAAGGGTTAATGGAGCCAAGAAGGGGAAACAGGGAGCAGAGTGTCTAGCCTGCTGATGTATTTTTCCAAGTCCCAGACTGCTCTAAAGAATATCTGTAGCATCTTTTCTTGACCTAATGCCATTCTACATTCATAATACAAGTTGATCCAGAAGAACTCATAGCCCCAGAAAACTCAGTTATGCTATAGTTGTGGGCTGCTGGATAGGGTGTCCTTTCTTTTTTTAATTTTATTTATTTTTGTTTTTTGTTGGGGGTGTCCTTTCTTATTCTGCTTCTATGTGCCTGTGTAAGAATATATCTTCTTCATATCGTAGCCTTTTGATAATGGCTATGGAAGAGAAAATGAAGTTTAGTGTGAGAAACAATATAGAGTGAAGGAAAAGAACATCAGCTCTAAATTGTATTAGACCTGGAAACAGTTTGAGCTTTCCCATGTATTAGGGATATGAACCTGTACTGATAGGCAAGATGATTCAGGTGATAAATGACAAGGTCACAGTGCTAAATTATATAAATCTCAGAGACAAAATATGTTTAAATATCAGTAATGTCTTAAAATGGTCTTGGACAAAGATATTACTTCTTTCTCTTAGTATTTTTTATCAGCAGATTGTGATAAGAATATATTATCTACATATCTATATTGAGATCAGGAGCAAAAAGACAGTATAGTAGGTAATGCACTTGCCTTTTAAGCACTGACTAGGTTCATCCCCCAAGATATGCCAGGAGTGATCCCTGAATGTAGAGTCATATGTAAATCCTGAGCACCACTAGATATACCCAAAAATGAGAGAACAGAGAGAGAGAGAGAGAGAGAGAGAGAGAGAGAGAGAGAGAGAGAGAGAGAGAGAGAGAGAGCATGCAACCAAATCATATGCTATTTTGAGGAGTGAGAAAGTTAACATCAATCTTGTATGGAGAAGATTGTCAAGCATTTTGTAACCACTATTTTTGCATAGATATTGGTGACTATTGTAATTATTACTACTTATTTTGGTGCCTTAACCAGCTATGCTCATGGCTTACTCTTGGCTCCGCTCAGGGATCACTCTTGTGGTGCTTGGAGAACCAGATGTGGTGCTGAATGGAACAGGAATTTGCTTCAGGCAAGGCAAGTGGCTTATCTCCAGCCTCAAGCTTAGTATAACTTAATACAACTTCAAAAGAGGCTAGAATCCAATGGCTTGAATTTCCAATTTCATTGGTCTCTGTTACTTTATGTATGTAGTATTGCATAGACTTTGTTTATAGAACTGAGTTCTGCAAAAGTAAATACCAAGGAGAAAAGTTTGATGGCTAAAACTCAAATATTTTTTAAATTGTGATCATAGGAAGAGTCATTTTCCAGTGGTTTCTGGATCAATAAAATGATGAATATACTGGAAATCCTACACACCACAGATTTCATGTTTCCCCTCCAACAATTTACACCTGATTAGCTAGCTATACCTATGCTTATCTTTTAACCTCTTTTGGCGGAAGTGATGAGGAAAAGGAGAATTGGTTTCAGTTTCGTTTGATTCCCCTTGATTTTTCTGCTTAACTTTTTTCCCACTCCCACTTCATCTTGGTCTTTGTCAATTTCCTGTTATTGTTGTTGTTGGCGGGGAGGTGATGTGGGTGGGATAGGATGGGAAGAACAGTGGCTTATTTGCAATGCTCTCTTTCAACACTTTGGCTGTGTGGTAATAATATTGTGTGGCCCTAGATTCCTAGGAGTCCTGGGAGAAGATTTGGATGCTTGTGTGTTTCCTTTTACTCACATGGTGAGCTCAAGCCTTAGGTGTGAGGAAAAGATGCGTGGTTGGCAGGCCTGCAAAACTACCCAGTCCATTCTGCATATTCTCTCCTCACAGGTGTTTTACTTCAAAATTTTACTTTAAGCTTTCACTTGTCATAGAATAAAAGGTGAGTTGAATCACATATCAAGCATATGCTCCTCATCAAAGAAAAAGATGGAAGACCAATTCAGTATTCATCTGCAAGATTATAGTAACAAAGTATCTTGGCTTGTTGACTCAAATAAAGGAATTTTTTCTCACCATTCTGAGAAACAGAAAGCTAAGATCATGGTGTTAGCCTGGGTGATTTCTGAGGGCTGGAAGGAAGACTCTGTCTTTGTTTTCATTCTTTTATGTCTCCCTTTTGTACGTGTTTCTTTGTCCATATTTTATTTTTGCCTTGGGATTATACTAGTAGTATTTAGAGGTCACTTCTGGAAGTGCTCAAGAAAGAGATCATATGGTGCGTGGTGGACCATAAAGTACCATATGATCAAACCCGGGTGCTCCAGCATTGCAAAGCATGTACTTAAGCCCTCTGAGCTGCTCTTAAAAATCATTTCCTTTTTTTTTTATAATGATGCCAGTCATAATAGGTTAGGGGCCCACAATTTTACTTTATGCCAACATAACTGTTAGACCTACAATCTTGTATTTCTAAATAATGCCACATTCTGGGGCCAGAGCAGTGGCGCAAACAGTGGGGCACTTACCTTGCACACACTAACCTGAGACGGACCTCGGTTCAATCTCCAGCGTCCCATATGGTCCCCCAAGCCTGGAGCGATTTCTGAGTACATATCCAGAAGTAACCCCTGAGTGTCTCCAGGTGTGGCCCAAAAACAAAAAAAATAATAATAAAATAATAATAATGTCTGAGGTACCTAGGGCATAGTACTCAACTTACTAACTACGGATAAGCATAGCAAAGTGACTCAATCTTGCAATAAAATTCACTTTTGATTCTTTTTGATGAGTGAGGATGGAGCATCACCTGGGGTTATCTACCTGTTTTGTTAAAATTTTCACATAAAGTCTTCTCATGCCCATTTCAAAGCTGAATTTGCAAAAGTGTAGCTCATGTTAGAACTGAAGTTTGTCACCATAGAATGGAATGGAATGCCTTCTGTAAGAAATGGGTGTTCAAAAAAGTAAGGTATCATTATGGTTAGAATCTAACCATTTTAGTTATGCATATCTAAATGGTAACAAAAGTCCAGTTGTAAAAGTGAATCCTGGGAAGAATGGAAAAGCCTCTCACAATGCTCACATAGAATATGCACTTCCCTGGTGTTCAGAGGGGAACTGAGTTGGTACTGCCCCTCTGTGGTACTCACACTGCTGCTAAAGACCTTAAGCGAACTCTGGAGCAAATGACAAACTAGGAACTCACACTAGAATAAAGGAGAATCCTATTATTAGCAGCAGAACTAAATGTGTTGCCGAGTTTAGACAAGTTCTTGCCCATTGCCTTTTGATGGTGTGAATAGACCGAATGACTTTTACCTTGTTAGAGTCTTCTTCATAGACATTCCAATTAGAGAAAATTAAATCTAAAAGTAAACTTTAGGAACATTCCTCACCACTATTACTTATATTGTGAAGCACAAGAAAGATTGTATTTCATTCCTGCTTGCACCCAGAGTGACAGACTCAGTGAGGATATGTGAGTCTTGTTTGTTCATTAAGTTTACTTGGTATTTTAAAATCTATTTTCAAAGAAAGCCATCTTGATATAGACTTTAATAAGAATTGATGAATTATATTAACTAATATCTTATGTTCTACACATCCACTTCCTGCCCCCACCCTCTGGTCGTAACTGTAAGACTAGTATGTTGGCTTTTATTTTTATTTATTTATTATTTATGGCACATAGTGACATTGAATGAAGGGCATTCCCACCACCAATGTTGTCCTCCCTTCACTCCTGTTCCTAGCATGTCTCCCATATCTCCCTTCTTTACCCCCCAGAATTGTTGTAGATTGGGTATCTATTCTGTCATTGACTTTGGGTTTGGTGTTCCAGTCTGGTCATTTTTTATTTGCAATACATGTTCATATGACTGGTTCTGGTATCATCATTTCCCCCCTCAATTTATGAGGCTGAATGATTCAAGTTATGCTATTCTGTTGGAGATGAAAAGGTTAAGGAAAAGAGAAGAAAAATTTGGTATCAACTACTAAAAATAAATCACCAAATAATATCCACAAGAGTGAAAGAGAAAGAAAAAAGTGGAGGAAAAAGGAGAAGTAAAATACTATAAAAAACAAACAAAACAAAACAAAACAAAACGAGAAAAAGGAATGCTGGAATGGCAGGGTTTGGTGTTCCCCCACTTTTTTTTTTCTTTTCTTTCTTTCTTTTTTCTTTTTTCTTTTTTCTTTTTTTTTTTTTTTTTGCATAGGCACAGTAAGTATTGGGGAAGGAAGGAAATTCCTGTGGCCTAAGAGATTCAGGGTTTCTCCACTCTTGAAGCATATTGTCATGAGAACAACCACTGGCTCCATACATACTTATTGCCATATCCCAGGGTTTTTTTTTGTTTTTTTTTTTGTGGTGTCAAGAAACTTTCCTCTTGGTTGTGGATGAGAAAATCAGGCCACTGTAGCTAGCAATCTTGGTATTTGTGCAGGCTCTAGGACAAGGCCTAGGATAGAGTCTTTACGGTTCTAGAGTTCTGTTCCATCATTGTTGGTGTGTTCAGTTTTCTGTTTCATGTGCTCCATGTTTTTGCTCATTCCATAAGCCGAAGTCTAGGAAATTATGGTTCCAAAGGTTCTGCTCAGTCTCTGTTGTCAAAATTGGGCCTCTGTACTAAGAAATCCTGATTTTTGTAAGAGTCCTGGGCTACAGAGGGTAAGTTCTGCCCAGTCACGTTTGTCAAAGTCAGTTTTCTGTAGTTAGTGCTCTTATTTTTTATAGTTCAAAGACAATACATCTTCTGATTTCCACTTAGTGTTAGGTGATGTGATAGGACCTCCTGGTCTTAGGTCAAGTTGTCATTTCCTCGCTGTCCTCATTGTCATATTAGTATGTTGGCTTTTAAATCACAGAGCACTTAAGCATACCTATGGCCAATTTCTGAGGCTTGGCTCTTTGTTATTAGCTGGCCATGTATATTTTAGAATTACTCATACAGCACTTATGTTTAATTGAGGCTATCTGACAAAATATCACTATAATATCTTGCATGGTGGCTTTATATTGAATAATTAAATAATAATTTAGCTTTGAGAGCACCTTTTAAAATCACATTTTGAACTCTTAGCCCTTGAGAGTTTAATTGTGTCACCTTTTAAAAGAGATCTACATAACGTTCAGCTCTAGAGAGTAACTAAACTGCAGTTACTTGATTAGTTTACTCAACTTTACAATATGTGGTTTAAATAAATAATACAGCTCTCACAAAACACATTTACTTTGATTAAATGACAGGGATATTCAAATGTATAGTCTTATCTATATTCATGTAAATTTAAAGATATATTGTGTCTACATTAACAAATATGAAACTTGTGAAAGAGTCTAATTAGGATAAACCTTTAGATAAACATGCTATTTTGACAGAAATGTTTCTGATTTTCTGAGAAACCCTAAATACAATCAGATTCATGAAAATATACTTAATATTTGCAGGTAATTGTTGCAGTGAATTAATAAGCTACACCAATTCCATAATTATTTTCAAGTAAATTAGAGAAAGTAACCCAGAAGTTGTCAAACTTCTTCCTTCACCAAGTCCTACAATATATTGTCTTTTTCAGTGCCTGGTGTAGCACTTTTTTTTCCTTTTTTATTTCTGTGACCACCCCTGAGTTCAGAATTGCACCCCTGTAGGCCTTCAATGATCCTCATGGCCCCAGTTGTTCCTTGCTTTCAATCTCTCACCTCTTCTCTTCAATTGAGACTTGATTCAGATTAATCCTTTTTAATTCTCCTCTGATCTTCTCACTTCTTTGCTTTAAAACTTGCAAAGATTCCCCATGGCCTCAAGCAGTGTTTCTTCAAATGTAATCAGCAAAGTGCCTCTTTCAAAATTACCCAGAATGCCTCCAGCCTAAATAACCAGAATCTCTCTGGGGAAGAAGCATGGAAATCCACATTTTTTAACAAGCGCCACCCTGTTTCCCAGGAGGTTTTTTGGACGTGTTAAGTATAAGGCCTGTGAGCCTGAAACAGTGATTCTCAACCTGGGATGCACATTGCAATCACCTAGGAAATTTTGAAAAATTGCTGATGCTTGAATTTCATCCCCAGAGTCTCTGGTTGAAATAATCTGGTACACAGTCTGGGCATTGGTGAATTTTTAAAGCTCCCCCAAGGGCATCAGTATCAAACTGTTACATGACTATTTAATGACAAAAAAAATATCAAGGTGTAATGCTGAAAAACATCAGGTTTATGCTCACAGCAAAGAAATCCTAGAATAAATTATTTAATAGAACTGAAATGGTTTCATAAAAACATCATTCGGTCATACATCCATAATTTATGGTTTCTACACTCCACTTCAGGATGCAATAGGACACAATACTGCTTTAGAGGCTATGGACCTGGGTTCACAATCTAGACTAGAGAATATTTCCCAAGTGAGTCAACTGCCTTAAACTGCTACAAACAAAAACTCGCATAACTGTAATGACAAAGATTATCATTGCCCCTTCAAATGAAAGTTGGGCTTTATTTCTATGGGAAAAATGAGAGAAAATGGATATTGGAAAACTACAAATGATCTCTTTCTTCCTTTACTTCTCTTTTAACATATCAAAACTTGTCTGCTTTATATTACTTAAGATGTGTAACAGGATGACTTTATCCTCAGTCTGCATCTCTAGGTTCTCTATATAAGGGCATATGCTGTAGCTGTTTAGAGGACATGGTTTATACTCCACAATGTCAAGATCTTTCTACATTCTCAAATTCCACACACCCTTCACACTGAAATCTAGAACACAATAAAAAGGTCCAAAGGGTTTACATTTTGTTGCTTCTAACTAAAATCATGAGGAATATAAGGTTTGCTATTTCCAGAGGGTGGTTAGTTAGCCAATGTGCCTTTGCAAAAGCTGAATATAATTTTTCACAAGACAGGATGTGAAAATGAATAGGTCCTTCAGGGAGTAGATTGGCATTTACAAATTCAATTTTGGGGGAAAATATCTAAGAGTTGGGAGATAATACAGCAGTTGGGGGGGTGTAGGTAAGCATGAGCCCAGTACAAGTCCATTTCTGGGTACCACAAGATCTTTGCTGAGTGTAGTCCTGGAAATTAGAGCACTGCAGGGATAACTCACAGATCCCCACTAATTTTGCATCCTTGGGCTTTGCATAAGGTCAACTACCAATTGGCAGAGAATGACCAGTGGGTCTCCAGACCTTCTAAGCACCACTTGGGGGCATCTCCAATGCCCTCACAAACTATCTGAAATCAAGTGGAACTTTAAACAAAAGCCTTATTGACTTTGGTTTGCATGCAATGATGCTTAAGGCTTTTCTCTTGCCTCTGTACTCAGGTATTCCTGGAAGGGTCAGATGATCCACATATGGGACACACATATGTCATCTGACTTTGTTTAAATAGGTATCTTTCCCCACTGCACCATCTCTCCAGCCCCCACCTCAATTTGTTTTTTGCTTTAATGAATCAAAGAAATATTAAGTAATTTATATCTCATGAACTATTTAGGCTTTTAAATGGCATAACTGTGGGGATGAACTACAAGATGATCAAGGCTCAGAATTATAATGATTCATTAAGAAAAACTGAGCTTGAAATTCATATAAAAAGTCTTATATAGTAGTTAGGTCATCAATCCAAGTTAGTACATAATTTCATAAATTATAAATCCATATGAAATTATTTTCTATGGGAAAATATATACTCTTCAATTCCGGATGACATCTACTTTTCTGGAATATTCATATAGCACCCACTAAAACCCACTATATGCCACATGCTCTTTCACATGAAATCAGTATTTGTAAACAAAATAGAGAAGGCTCCTATATTTATGGTGTATATGTGCATACATGTGTGCATATATGATGGGTGAGGCTAAAGTGAAAGCTGCTGTGTTTTGTATGTGTGCCTTCAAAATTTGTATTCATATTAGAAATTCTAGTGTCTTTTTTTTTGTTTGTTTTGGGTCACACATGGTGGCACTCAAGAGTTACTCCTGGCTCTGTGCTCAGAAATTGCTCCTGCCAGGCTCAAGGGATCATATGGGATGCCAGGCTTCAAACCATCGTTGGTCCTGGATTGGCTGCGTGCAAGGCAAATGCCCTCCCACTGTGCTATCTCTCTGGCTCAAATTCTAGTGTCTTATATGGTGGTATTGAACACCGAGGGCGAAGGGTGGAACACTCATGAACATGATGAATACTTTATAAAATGGGATCCAGAAAGACCCTGAGCCCCTCTCACCAAAGTGAGAAGGTGCCAGCTATGAACCAGGATAATGCTGTTCCCCAAAGACAATAATGTTGGGACTTGGACTTTAGGCTTACTAGTGCCCAGAATTGTGAATTTCTGTTGTTTATAACCCTCTCAACCTATGGTGTTTTATTATGGGAATTTGCACTCGTGAAGGGGGGAGTTCTTTACATGACTGAAGCCCAACAACAATTGTATTTGTAATCAAGGTGTTTAAATAAAGATATTAATAAAAAATAATAAAGCAATCTCAATGGACTAAGACAAAATGAAGCAAACAAGAGAACATTTTAGAAAGTGACAACTGCCTTGAATAAAATACAATGGGGTATTATTAAAGTATGATGGATGTGGCATAGAAAAGGAGGGCCCTGCTGTAAAGGTGACATTCTAACTTCTTGATATCTGACTTTAAAACCGAGACTGTCTGACGATTGAGAGAAAAGCTTTTCAGATAGAGGGAACAGCAGGTAAAAAGCTTCCCAGATGACTGACCTTGATATGTCTGAAAAAAAGAAAGATGACTAGATTATCAATTTGGAATTGTTTTCAACTGCAAGTAATATAAGGCAGATTTTCAGTGACAAACTCATAAGGATTGTTTTTCTTACATGACTCCAGGGACTAGAAGGAAGCAAAATTTTGTTCAAAATTTAAAAATAATCAGTTACTGAGATCTCTGTGAGAATGCTCCAGACCTTTTTCTCATGGTGCTAAGATTGCAATCTCCAAAGTGTTCATATTCTGGGCAGATAAGAAGGTTAAAGTGAAAAGCAAAGACATAACTCTATTATATGTGTCCCTTACATTTACTTATCAATATTTTTCATGTATTTATTGTTATTTGTTTTGGAGAATCTCCTAAGTGGTGCTTGAGAGGCTCTGGAGCCCTTTCGGTGACTGTTGGCAATTAGTTTGTCAGCTCAGAGCCCAATGATTCAGTGCTGCTTGGGCTCTGCAGTGCCCAGGATTGGCCAACCCACCCTGGCAGTGCACAGGGGGTCATGTCTCACAGGGAACAAACTCGGATCCCAATTGCATGCAAGGGATGTACTATCTTTATGAACTCTAAATGTGTCCCTTTTTTTTTTAAATATAATTTTTATTTTGATCATAGTGGCTTACATTTTGTTGACAATAACATTTTAGGTACATATTTATATAAAATCAGGGGGGGATTCCTATCACCAGATTGTCCTCCCTACACCTCCATTTTGTCCTACCTCCCATTTCCTCTTCCCTCCCCCTCAGGGTGGCTAGAATATGTGGTCCCCTCTGTATCTAACCTACTACTTAGTAGTCTTGCATCAGTTTGGTCTTGATGCCTCCCTTATTTCCCCCTCTAAGTGGAGGCAGGGCTAGCTAGTTCAAGTTGCGTGGTTTTGCCCGAAAAAGAGAAAATAAATAAACTGGGGTAAGAGTCTAATACCCCGAAAATGGGCAGAATCCTTCTAGAAGTTCTCATCATCGATTTGGAAAATGAAGGAGAAAAAGAAGGTGAAACACTCCACCAGTACCAAAAGAAGTGTCAAGTATCCAGTGAGGACTCTAGCTATATCGATAAGCACAACAAAAAACAGATTAAAAAAACAAAACAAAACAAACAAAAAACAAACAAAAACAAACAAACAAAAAAAAACACGCCGTGGTCTTGAAATAAGAAACATGGCGTAGCACATAACGAAAGAAAAGAAAGGAAGAGAAAAAAAATAAGAATAATTGGGGACAACAATTTTATAGTCACATCCAAACAGAGAAATCGACCAAAATAGCTAGGTAAATAAAAATAATAATAACAATAATAAATGAAGGTAAGATATATATATATATATATATATATATATTAAAAAAATAACCGAGGTTTTGTGTTTTTTGTATTTTTGTTTTTTTTCCCTCCTGCCCTGGCACAGTAAATATTGGGGTCATTCGCAAAGGAATTCACTTGCCCTATGAGTTATGGGGTTTCTCCGTCCTTGGAGTATACTGTCATGGGATCAGCTCTAGACTTTGCTCAGGATCATTACTCTCCCGGTGGTATTTTTTTTTTTTTTTTTTTTTGTGTATAGAAGACTTCTGCTCTGTCCAGGGTGATACAATCAGAGCTCTGTGTTTAGAGGTCTCAGTATCTGTACAGATCCTGAGGTGGGACTTATGGTGAAGTCAGTCTTTGTGAATCTAGAGGTTCTGTTACCTCAGTGTCATTTTAATCCATCTTCTGTGGTTGGTGATCTTGGTCTTTGCACTGAACCTAGGATGGCATCTAGGATAGGTCTTTGTGCTTCCAGAAGCCCCTTTCCGTTACAATTGTCTCTGCCGGACCTTTGGAACTGGGGATCATGCTTATTGTGCAGGTCTTAGGGTCTTAGTTCAAACCCTAGACTAGGGCTTTTTTTTTTTTTGGCCACACCCGTTAGATGCTCAGGGGTTACTCCTGGCTACGCGCTCAGAAATTGACCCTGGCTTGGGGGAACCATATGGGACGCCGGGGGATCGAACCGTGGTCCTTTCCTTGGCTAACGCTTTTAAGGCAGACACCTTACCTCTAGCGCCACCTTGCCGGCCCCAGACTAGGGCTTTTTTATTGGTCCCAGGATGTATACAGTCTGGTCGTGGTTCTAGCAGCCAGTCATCTGTAAATCACGATCTTGGCTTTTGGACCTACCGAAGGGTGCCACGTCTTCTGGTTTTGTCTTGTCGTTAGCTGGTAAGGTAGGCTAAAGTGCTCTAAGGTCAAGTTGTTCACATTTTCCTCATTGTTGGGATATCATGTTAGAGCTGGCCCTTGTTGTTGACCCCGCAGTATTAAGGCTGTCCCAGATGGAGTTTGTTTCTTGCAGCTGTTGTGAAGAGCTGTGCCGTTTCTATGTCTGGGATCCAGGGTTCAAGGCTGGATGAATGGTATCTAATCACCTGAGGTCTAAGTTGATTCCACATGACATATTTTCAAGGTAGGAGATATCCCTGTATTGTAAACAACTATGAGTTCCTATCTCTAGTAGATAAGAGCTCTTTTTTTTATATGTGAGATTTCCCCTTTACTTAGTGTGCCTTTGCAGGGGGAAGTGGTGCTACATTATATTGTCGGTGTATTTGGGGGTGGACAGAGTGGATAACAGAAATAGGTCACATACCAAAAACGATTAAAAAAAAAAAAAGGAAATAAAAATGTATGTTCCCGCAAATGTATAGTGTCCCTTTTTTTAAGGAACTTTCTCAAAAGCTCCATTTAGCATCCATGAGTATCTCCTTGGACATTCCTGAATACAAGTTTCATGAACTAATTTACATACTATTTAGTTGAATGAGGACAAACATTTCCTAAATTATAAATTTAAATGATGCTATTTAAACCCAGAACAGGATCATTAAGCATACCTGGAGAAACTGAAAGGGCAAGGAACTGGGTTGTGAAAATTGAGAAAATGGAACTGATCTGGGGAGAAAGAGGCAGAAGAACACACTCCATCAACCTCACTTATTACTGTTTCCCTCTTGTGTGTTCATTCATTCAACATTAATCACTAACGTTTAATCACTTAGTAGGTACAGACACTGATCAGGTCCTTCAAGGTAACTAAAACGCAGGCCCTGTCCTTTGAGGGGCTTATTTTCTAGCATCTATGCAGAGACAGACATATATATTGTTATCAGTACTTACGTAGGAAAATGTAGATAAGGAAATAGAGACATAAAGGAGGTTATAATCAGTTTTGCATGAATATATTCAAGTTTCTATAACAAAAAGAAAAAGAAAAAGAAACACGCAAAACATTTGTATCCAGGAAAGACTTTGTAAAGGGCATGATACCACTGCAACTAAGCTAAGTAGCAGTGTCCTTTGTCAGTGATTTATGGCTCTAGATCTCCTGTGAGTAACCTAAGGAAACACTTTGCACTTGTTACCTCATGATTAAATTTGTTCTTTGAAAGAATACTTAGAGGCAGAGGGAGCGATAGAATGATCTCACTCATGTGCGGGAAATTAAAAAAAAACAAAAAACAAAAACGTAGTAGGGGAATAACTAATGCCCAAAGGCAATAATAAAAACAAAAAGTAGGTCCTTAGTAGAAAGCTTGCCACTGTGGGGGAGGAGAGATAAGTCAGTGTAGGATAACTACAACAGTGATAGAGGGAAGTAATCGCTCTGGACAAGGACTGATTGCTTAAATGAGGTAAAATAATAGCATGATACCCTATCAGTAACAGTATTATAAACCATGGTGTTTAAAAAAAATGAAAAGAAAAATGTGCCTTTTATAAAACCAGACTGGGGGTTCAGATGGAAACTGGGGACATTGGTGAAGAAAAGTAGATACTGGTAAAGGAATTGGTGTTGGGACATTGTACTCCTGAAAATAAATCATGAATAGACCTGAAACTTTGTAATTCATAGTGATTCAATTAAAATTTTTAAAAGAAAAGATAAAAATAGACTTAAAATCCAGTGAGAAAATGTCTTCAATGACAAATATTGACTAAAAAACAAATCACTTATTTCTGGTAATTAAGTCAAGTAAACAAATAGTTGAGAGAGCTTAGTTAGAAAACTGAGAGTTGGGATTAGTTCACCAGTTTAATCATGTCAGGAAATATGATGTGATTCTTTGGCTTGTCCCTTTGAGTTCCAAGATGGTAGTTTCATCAAGAGCAAATGGGTTTTCAGGATTGTGTCTTGATTTTAGAGGAGGCACAATTGGACATTTTCATGAGCAGCATTTTACAACATATTTATACTTATGACCTAGGGAAAATAGGAGAAATAATGCACTGAATGGTTGACATATACCTTCCTGGCATCTTGCCACATGTCCTGCTTGCCCCACCATAATGAAGTTCCTGAATAGTATATCACTATATGATTTGGAAGAAATTTCCAAAGATAATGATGCTGTGGACAACAGGTTGAAGAACATAGTATATTTTTAGGCATATTTTAAATCTCTAATTTTGGTTCATAAAGTTTAGATATGTGGTAGAATTGGCATTTGACATGTGTTTCTGTGGCACTGTACTTTTCCTGCCTTTGCCAGGAACTGTTTCCATGAGAGTCTTTTCCTTTCTTGGAGTGATCCCAGAGTTGGCCTACCTGCTTTCTCTCCCTATCACAGTTATAGACTGTTCACTAAGTGTCTTTCTCTGCCCTGGATACATTTCAGAACAAGGACCTCTTTAGCCAGTACACAGTCCTTTGAGAGTTTTTTAGGTTCCATTTGCTAGCAAGACTAGGAAAACAGGCAGGAAAGAGGAAAAGCAACAAATTTGTGGCCTTACTGAAGCTGCCAGAGGAAATTGAATGGATCTTGGCTCTACATTTTTAAGATCTCAGCACTTCTGTGGCCCTGACTTTTCCCACCTTATTTCCTCTTAATACACTCAAATTTTTCCATCCTCTTTCTTGCTTCTTTGCTTAGACTTGGCTTTGAAATGAACATGAGGAATCAGACTTAGACACTGATCTGCATGAGCTATATTCTGGGTTTCAAGAAATGATTTGTTTCTTCCCAGTAGAGGCTATTAAGGGAGAGCAGGACACTTCATTTCTAGAGTGACACTACTCACTCAATTTCATTCCAGGAATTCAGTGAGCACAAGGGTGAAAATAAAAATGGAGTTAAGGGGTGAGGAAAGGAGCCAAGTGCAGGAAGGACTCACAGGAGAGTTTCTCACATGGGCATATTCAAGAAAGCAAGAGAAAAATTGAGTCTGAGTGAAAAATGAGAAGAACCCAGAGAGAAGAGACTGAAAGAACAAATTCCAAATACCACTTCTTAAGCACCCAATACTTTCGTCAATAAATCAACAGGGGCACCTTTTCCCCTCTAGCAAATGAAATTTAAAATCATACTAGTGGCTATCTGTTTCATTCCCCTCATGGGATTTCCAATTTTCAACCAGATTGATGTCTTGTTAAATCTTCAGTCTCTGAGTTTTAGATGTTTATTCCCTGAGAAGGTCTAATTTTAAAGCATTTCAATTTAACTCAGAATTGTTATTTCCATTTTTGCCATCTACTCACTATGCTAAGGAATTATGTGAAATTAATGGCTGTTGCAATTTTTCTGTTGTTTTTGTTAGTATTTTACTTTTGTAAATCTCCATTTGTTCTGGTTTTATAATAATCCTCCTCAATAACCAGGTCAAAAACAGTGACTGATGTAGAAAGACCTTACTTATAAGGACCACAAGAGAGCTCTATGAGGTAAATGGGTAAAGAGTCTTAATCTTTTCCTTTATTACTTGGAAGATTATATTTTAGATGAATATAGCAGTCATCCACTTCATAGAGAGCATGCTAGACTGAGTAGAAAGCTAAAGGCCTTTCTCAAATTAGGTGTATATTTACAAGCATTTATATACTTAATTTTCATATTTACACATGTATATAATGATAAATGTACAATCACATGTATGAATTATTAACATGTCAATATATATGAATATAATAATGTGAATATAATGATCATATAAATATATATTACATATAATTACATAGTAAATTAATTTTGTATGTCTATGTCCATACAGTGAGGACTTTATTCATACAGTTATGGAAATTAGGAACTCCTATGATTTGCTGGAGACAGAAAGGATAGATTTAATCAAGTCCAAAAGCTGATGAACCAGGTGTGCCTCTAGTGTAAATCCTACCTAAGAGCAAAAGGAGGATCATTTCCAACTGAGTAGTCAGAGAGCATTTAACCTTCCTTCACTCTTTTATTCTACTCAGGACCTCAGTGGATTAGATCATGCCCATCAGCTATGGGGTGGGCCCACTATGTTACTCAGACCATTAATTTCAATATTAACATCTTCCAGAAACACCTCACAGACACACCTAGAAGTAATGTGTAACAAGGTGTCTGGGCATCCTGTAGTCTGAGTCAATTGACACATAAAATTAACCATCACCACAGGTCAGTTCCCTCGTTCCTAGCAGATGGATACAAGCACCAGAATTTGTTGTTTTCAGAGAAGAGCTTTGGCAGCTCCCATGGACATTTAAGACATTTCTATGTGCACAGAAAGCTGAATCTTATCAGTCAACACACCAGGATTCATTTCCTCCTTGCCTGAGAGTATCTTCCTGAGAACAACAGGTATTTGAAAATCACTGTAGCTCCCAGGCGAGCGACTCCAGGAACATTTTTCACTCTAAGTCTTGTTTTCTTACTATCTGAAGATTAAGCTCAAATTGCTGCATCTGTTTTGAGTACTGTACCATCATTGAATAATAAAGAAACTGCTCAGATTATTTTAGACCACAGCAAGCACCATCATGCAAAATCACTCAGCAAATGTTTCTTCCATGAAACAAGTTTTATCAACTGTTTTTATATTCATAGATTCAATCTTTTTGTTTTCTGAGAATTAAATATGTTTTAGGCTACTAAATCTGTTCAGATCCAGAACAGCTTTAAATTATTCTCTATATTTTAGTGTTAGTTCATTGTACAGGTACCATAATAGATCTGGTGTGAAAATGTGAAACCAGTTCAGATATCAATTATGTTTACATAATCTCTCCCAAAAAATGTCATCAGAGCTCATTCTGGGATAGTCTTGCTTTGTACTGCAATTTTATAAAGATATCTCCAAGTTTTGAAAAGAAAATTCTTTGGGATATGAAGGGGAAGAGGAAAGAAAATTGTTCAGCTAGAAAATAGAAAGAAATTGAGAAATAGGAATTAAAGATGATCCATGAGGGCCGGAAAGATAGCATGGAGGTAAGACCTTGCATGCAGAAGGTCGATGGTTCAAATCCCAGCATCCCATGGTCCCCTGAGTCTGCCAGAAGCGATTTCTGAGTATAGAGCCAGGAGCAACCCCTGAGTGCTGCCAGGTGTGACCCAAAAAACTAAAAAAAAAAAAAATAAATAAAGATGACCCATGGCCATGGGAGGATGAAGGCAAAGGCACCTATCTTTTTGCACACTCAAAAATCCAAGTATATTATTGGACTGACTTGTTCATACCTTACTATGGTGAACTTTGCAGGTCTCAGAATCCAAGAAAGTTTTGTTTCATTTTAGCTGGCCCTTACTGTTCATATATAAGTCTGTTTCCAGAATTTAACCACTCAAAATATAGTTGACTGAGTCTTTCAATGTTTTATTTTAAAAACTTGCATATAGGTAAGGCTTCTCAATTTAAATCCATGTATGTAAAGTATTTACTATGGTTCTTTGGTAATTAAACTGATTAGGTTGATGTACTGCCAGGAAAGTAGAAAATACAATTAAAGGGAAAATAAGGACTATTGAGTACTTGGATTAGATTTGGAGGCATTGCAGTTGAAATCACAAAACTCAGGTGCTTTAAAGAGCCAGAGGATAGATGTGAAAAAATGAAATGGTGAGGTGGCGGTGATGAACAGGCAAGCCCATGGGCCGAAGGAAGCACTTCACCCAGTTTTCATTGATTGCTGATCCCCACATGGAAATGTAGATCAAAAGTGTTGTCTTTGTGCCTTGTGTGGTGTGTGTGTGTGTGTGTGTGTGTGTGTGTGTGTCTGTGTCTGTGTGTGATTTTTGGGCCACACCCAATGATGCTCAGGGGTTACTCCTGGCTATGCACTGAGAAATCGCTCCTGGCTTGGGGCACCATATGGGACACCCACGGATGGAACTGAGGTCCATCCTAGGCTAGTATGGCTAAGATAGACACCTTACCCCTTGTGCCACCGCTCCAGCCCCATATCTTTGTGCTTTTTGAAAAAGAAAAGAATCTAGGGGCCGGGCGGTGGCGCTGGAGGTAAGGTGCCTGCCTTGCCTGCGCTAGCCTAGGACAGACCACGGTTCGATCCCCCGGCGTCCCATATGGTCCCCCAAGAAGCCAGGAGCAACTTCTGAGCGCATAGCCAGGAGTAACCCCTGAGCGTCACAGGGTGTGGCCCAAAAACCAAAAAAAAAAAAAAAAAAAAAGAAAAAGAAAAGAATCTACAAATCCATGTTGGTGTGTGAAATAGCATCATGGTTTTGGTTTTTGTTTTGTTGGGGGGGACTACACCTTACAGTACTCAAGGCTTACTCCTCTGTGCTCTAAAATCACTCCTGGCAGGACTTGGGGAGCTATTTGAGGTGCAAGTTTGACCTAATGCAAGGCAAGTGTTCAACCCTTTGTACTATTGTTCTGACCCAAAACAATTTTAAAAAGCTGACCACTGTACCCACAAAAAAGTCTATAAATTGTTGTCCTTAGCTGTTATTTTCTACCTTTGCTCATTATCATCTTCTTGCTTGATCTTAATAGCTGTACATCATCAGAATACAATGCCAGAATGTCATCTTTTTTGTGCTTGTATTAATAACTCACTTGTGTTACCTCTTTAATTTTTTTGTTACTTTCAGATTTGCAATTATAGCTTGTCAAAACCTGTCAGTCCTTGTCTCATCATTTAAAAAAAGATCATGGGGCTGGAGATACAGCACAGGGGTTATGAGGTACATGCTGTACATATGCAGGACCCCAATTTAGACACCCAGACACCGAGCAATGCATGAGTCCACTCTACCCAGCATCACTAGGTGTATTCTGGAGGCCTTCCATTACCTCCAGGTGTGACACATTTGCCCCCTAAGTGACCTCTGGCACTACACAGCTGCGCAGACTATATCTTCATATCTCTTAGGATTGTTTAGCCTGTTTGAGAATTTCTGGGAGTAGCCTAGCTCTCAGCACCATTTGGGAGGGCCCTTCTAAATCAACCAAATACAGACAAAATAGTTATATACTTGGGCTTGAATTTTTAATTAAGTTCAAACATTTAATTAGCCCTAGAGATGTGTTAAACATTTCTAGAATTGGGGTTGGGAGATAGCTCAAAGGGATGGAGTGCTTGCCTGGTTTGTACATGTCCCTGATTAACTTGTATTCCCAACCCTGCACAGCCTCCTGAGAGCTGCCAGCAGTAGGGACCAGATCAATAGCACAGCAATAGGGCTTTTGCCTTGCACATAGCTGACCTAGGACAGACCCAGGTGGATCCTTAATACCCCATGTTGTCCCTCGAAACTGCGAAGATCAATTTCTGAGTGCAGAGCCAAGAGTAACCCCCCCCAAGCGCCACTGGGTGTGCCTCCCAAAAAGAACTGCCAGCTGTAGCCCTTAGCACCTGTGAGAAGGCCCTGCCTGCCTCAAACAAACGAAAACAAGAAAAAAAAACTTTCTAGAATTGATCTTGTAAAAGGAAAGGATACTTTATATGTCTTTATCCTAAAGTTAAATATCTGAAAGATCTTTTTTTGCTGAAATAGTGATTTTAGTTACATATAGTTCATACTTCCTCACTTGTTTTGAACAGGAACTATTGGTCATATTATGATTAACATCAAAACAAATAACCTGCATATGGAGATTATTGTGCTGAGTGAAATGAGCCAGAGAAAGAGGGATATAGATTAATCTCATTCATTTATGGATATAAAACCACAAAAGACAGTATGGTCATAATATCTAGAGTCAACTGATGAGGACCAGTCCATGGCAGGAAGCTTTCGACAAAGAGCCAAGATTGCATTTAGGGTAGAGAAGGGTCCACGATGACAATGAATAGTTGGAACTGATCACTGAACAAATATGGGGTGCTGAAAGGGTATAAAGTGATACAGAAGATACCCTTTCAGTAACAAGAATGTAAACTACAGTGTCAAAAAGGTAAAAAACGAAGAGAGAGAGAGAGAGAGAAAGAGAGAGAGAGAAAGAGAGAGAGAGAGAGAGAGAGAGAGAGAGAGAGAGAGAGAGAGAGACGCGAAATGTCTGCCCAGAGTCAGACAGGGGAGAGGATAGGAGGGATATCGGGGACACTAGTGACATCCATTGGTGAATGGAAGTGTACATTGGTTGACTGAAACTCAACCATGAACAATTTTGTAACCACGGTGATAAAGTAATTATTATTAAAAAATAATAACTGCAAGGTGTACAGTAAAGCCTGAAAGCCACATATATATTGAAATTATTTTGGTTTGTTTTTGTTTTTGTTTTTATGCCACAAAGTCCCTGGCAATGCTCATGGATTATTCCTGGCTCTGAACTCAAAAATTACTTCTTGTAGGCTCAGGGGACTTTATAGAATGCTGGGGATCAAACCCAGGTCAGTCACATGTTAGGAAGGTGCTCTACCCACTGTACTATTGCTCTTGCCCTAAATACTAAATTATGGACAGTTATAACTTACTTTAAATAAGATTCTAAAGCAAGAAATATTCTCTTAACCTTATTTCTTATTATTTATATGATTTAACTGAAAATTTAACTGAAAGAAAATACCACTTGAAATACTGTCAATTTGCCCTTAGAAACTATAGCATTTTCTAGATGCCTATTTTAGAATTTCTGGTAAAGGGTTTAGTCTATGATTAATTTCTTCTGCTTACAAGTGTGGAATTTACATTGAACATCTCCTTTCTAGTACTCAATAAGTCCTTATTTTAAAAATAAAAATTAAATTAGTGGATATTTGAAACCCAGCGGACCATCTATTCTTTACCTTCCCATTTCTCCTGCTTCTCTCCCTCTATAAAATATGTATGTTAAACGAATCTTAATAAAATAAATGGGAGCTTGAAAGGTGGAAGTGATATCCTTTGAGAGAAACACATTTAAAGAAATGTTGTATGGGGCTAGTGAGATAGTACAGCAGGTAGGATGCTTGCCTTGCACTGTATAACCTGGGTTTACTCCCTTGCACTCCATATAGTCCCATGAGCCCTCTAATAGTGATCCTTGAGCACAGATTTAGGAGTAAACCCTGAGCAAACTGCTAGGCATTACCTGAAAAACAAAAATGCTGTGTATGTTTGAAGAAAGTAAGTTATATGTATTTGAAGGAAATGACTGACTTATAAATTTATGGAAATCCCAAGATCGTAGATATTAAGTTTTAGCTTATTTTCCTGTACAGTTTTCAATCTGTAACTAAAATTCTAGTTACAGATTGGTCATCTCCATCTATAATTGAACAAGTTAAGCATGAGTGTTTTGTTGTAAAAATAATCATATACCTTATGGGTTTTTATTGAAATTAGTTCTTTAATTCTAAATTATGAGTTTTATTATATCATTTTTCTTAGTGTTAGTCCTCAATGAGATTGTGCATATTAGCCTCCTCATTAGTCTGTCATTACAATATCTCTGCTCTTCTAGAGAACTTGTCTTCTTCCTCTCCACTTGACACTTCATAATCAATGCTTTCAGGTAGTCTAATGCAGAGCCTCCATGTTCCCTTACAGGAGTTTCATGGGTTATGAGCTTGATACTAAATGATGATACTAGCCCTTGAATTCTTGGAGTACTAGAGTGCCTGAGAAGTACTTACCCTTTACACAATAAATGTTCTGTTATTTCACCAGATACAGAATGCTGTTACAAATATAAGGTCATTTAATTCTTTTAAACCTCTGTGATCTTAGGATTATTATTTTACAAATGAGAAAACTGAAGATATGAGGGGTGAAGTGACTTTGTTTTGGTTATACAGCTTAGATAAAGTGACAGAAGTAGAATATAAAGCTACATTTCCTGACTTCCAGCCCATTGTCCTGTCCACCGTCTCTCACATATCTCCAATTAATATCCCATAATTTGCCGGTAAGGAATTTATAGATTAACTCTTGTTATAGAATCTGATTTTTCTGTTTCTTACAATAGAAAGACATTTACACTTGTAATTCTTCATTTGCTGTGCTGTGAGGTTTCATATATTCTGAGGAATTCAGAACATAGAAGGGATAGCAGGGAGTTCTCAGGAGCATTCGACCATAGGGAAAAAAAAATCACTATGATTTTTCAAAGAATGATGTTGTGAATATAACATAAGTTCTGGGATGCCACCTATGGTTATAAACTGAAAGCTGAATGAAACATTATTTATATGGTCAATTACCTTTGCTTTGGGTTATTTTTCCAAATAAATGCAAGACACAGATTGTCATATTTTTAATTATGACTTGGCAGAGTGGTGGGAAAGTTTCACATCTATCAGCCCCACAGTGCAATAGATTACCAATCCTGCTACAGTCAGGAAAGGGTAGTGCCACTGATGGCCAACTTCTGTTTGACACTTCTGCGAGACAGTTGGAGACTGGAGCAGTAATGGTTTAAGCCAATTTACTGTGACAGTGGGAAACCAATGGTACTATTTAACCAACTACAGTTCTTAATAGAAATACAAAACCAGAAGTCCTAGAGTTGTCTGGAGATAATTGGAGAGGTTGACTATTCCATAGTTGGGTAGTCAGGGGGAAAAGATGACTTCAAACCATGGAAATCTGAAGACTTACACTAAACAGTATTTTGAAGTTCTCCAAAACTTGAGCAGTTACAATAATATGCATTTATCTTTCAACCTGCATAGCTAAATAATACATGTAAATTTATTAAGAGGTTATTAGTGTAATATAGTATTAACTTAAAAAGGAATTATCATTAGTTCTCTCATTTGCAGAAGTTACTGCTGAGAGAGTACCTATATTCCTTTCTTCCCATGTATCTAAGAGTGGGCTAAAGTGATACTATCTAAAAGCATGAAGCAAGTCCTGAGGACTTTTTTTTAAAAAGCATCATAACCTAGATGACATCCCAAATCAATTGAATCAGAATGTCTAAAGGTGCAAATGTGATATTTTTAAATAATTCTCTAAAGTTAATTTAAGAAATTGAAGTAGGAACTGATAATCTTTTAGAATTAAAATTCAACTTCCAACAGTGTAATCAGTTCTCTTGATCACTCTGAACTAGTTTCTTATTACTTTAAGTATCTTCTAAACTAGCAAATTGTGCATGTGCTTTACAGCATCATTAATAACAGTGAAAAATGAGATATGCTCTAAATATACAGCTGAGTGATTAAATATATATCTAGGTACTATAGTACTATGCAAACATTTTAATTGACAGTAAGTGGAGGGCAATTAAAGGTTATAAAATAGTTTTATAGTCTGTTCATATATTAATAACATACAAAAATAAAATGATAGTGAATAGTAGATAAATCAATTATTAAACAATTTTATAGAATGACCTAATTTTTCAAAGCCAATGAAATGTTACAGAGATATTGCAAGTGTATCTACTAACAATTTAATGATTCTTTCTTGCACTTTTATTTGTATGCATCTGTTTTTATTTAAATGTATTATTTTCTATCTTAAGGGTAAAATGTGACACTTTCAAATTTTGACTATTGGTCTTACATACAATTGTAGAAAGTCTCAAAAATTATTCTATTTTTGTGTATGTAAACTGCTAGCTCTTATATAAAGCAGTGATATGCAAAAAATGATGCTTTGCTTGTCTTTCAGGTTACTTACAAAGTTTAATTAGACTTGCTCATTTTCTGATTGGGAACTAAAGATAAAGAGGAAAAAGGAGTAGCATTTCTCCTATAGGACTTGTTCTGGCTCCTGGTGGAGCTGCTCCCATTTCATTGAAGAGAATAATTGCAGAGGAAGCAGGAATGAGAAAATTGGAAGGCTATGGAGCCTGGAGAGAAAGCTTTTGATCTCTTATTTCCCTAGATCATTCTGTCATATTTTTGGCTTGGTGTGGTGGTGGTTATGAAAATAAATGAGAGACATCAGTGAAAAGCTTTTGCACACAATCGGTCACTAAATTCATGAATGCCTCTGTCAAGAGCTTAACCTAGCTACTTACCAAATGTGTGTGACCTTACAGTGTTCTCATTTTCTGCAAATCTGTTTTCAACCCTAAAAATGATGGGATAATAATAGCACCAACCTCACTGAGATGCTGTGAGAATTAAATTATATGATGTAGGACTAGGTAAAGCACTGAGCAAAAAGACCAAACATATATAAAGGCTCAACGTGTGCCACCATTATTATCCAACATCTCATTCCAGCACCTTAACAATAACAAAAAAAAACCTTGTGTTGATAAGAATTTCATTGTAACCCATAAAAATAAAATTGTGCAAGCTTATAGCTTTAACCATTTGAAAAAGAAATGATAAAAATAGTTTTGTATGTTATTCTCTAATTCAAAAAATAGGAACTTTTCTATTTCAATACTAAAGAAATGTATTATTCCAAGTGTCAAATGATATCTTTGTAATTTGACAACAGAATAGAATAATTAATTTCAGAAAGGATCCCTTAGATAAATGATGAACCACCGATAAAGGCAGCTACACTGGGTTTAAGGCAAGTATTTTTATGTTCTAAAAATGAGTAGACCTTGAGAAATGTTTTTAAACAATACTGTGTATGCATGTAATACCATGAGAATATCTTGATTTTTGTTGTCAGGCTCAATGTTCTAGGAAAAACGAGGACTTAGGAGAAGAATGGAGGTAAAGAAAATGACCCTGATGGTTTCAATTCACAAGATTAATTGAAATAAACAATGAGGCCTTTGATTCCCAAATTTCTGATGTTCATTGGAATCATCTGGGGAACTTCAAAAGCTGTTAGTTCCTGGCCTCACCCTCACAAATTCTGATTTCTGTAGTGGGGGTGTGTGGTTTGAATGCCACAAGATATTCCATCTCTCCACATACTCTGATGAGGAGACTAATAGAGAATTATTGGCATGAAGGATCCATCTGAGAAGACAAACCCCCAGGTACCTCTTGCCCCTTTCCTGGGCCACTTTCCCAGGTATACCAATGAAGAACAGTCCAAACACAGCAACTTCTTTCCTTTTCACTCTTTTTCCTGCCTTCCATAAGAGTTTACATGTCCTGTCCAGAAACCATCTGAGTTACATCATTGAAGCCCATTAGCCAGATTTCAGCTGTGATCTTTGCCAGATCAGTATGGTTAGACTATTCCCTTTTCTCTGCATCTCTGCCCATTTTTTAAACCACATCCTTTGAATTGTGTCCATACCACATGCCCATCAATACCCATTATGTCTATGGACAGGACTTTAAATCTATATTAAATGTCATAGATCAATTGGGAAATTATGGTTCAGTCACATTAGTTTCAGGTTGAAGGCAAAGTCTGGGTGGTAGCTTTAAAGGACTTAGTAATCAGGGACCTGTGCTTGAGCTCTACTCTGCATTCTTATATCTATAGGAGATTGAGATAAGTTAGAGACATGTGTAAATTTTGCTTTTGAACTGAGAAACAAGAATTAATCTGAATAAATGTCTTATTAATCTTTTTTAAATTTTACTTTATTGAAACAACTATAATTAACAGTATACTTGATAGTTGTATTTGAGATATACAATGAGTAAGGGCCCTTCCTATGACCAGTGTCAACCTCCCTCCACCAATGGTCCCAGAGAGTAGATGTCTTTTTAACACAGTTTTAGTTTTACTGCTTACATTAGAAAAAATAAAGGATAGATATGAATATATAAATATATACCTATATATGTTTTGGGAGTTTAGGGGACACTCTTGGGAAATATTGGAGATACCAGGGAATAAACTCAGGTCATATGCAAGGCAAGTGCCCAATCTATGTTAGTATTGCTCTGGACTCAGAAATAAAGTATTCTGGGGTTTTTGGGTTTTTTTGTGTGTGTTTGTTTGTTTTGGAATCATACCTGGTGGCACTCAAGGGTTACGACTGGCAGGTTTAGGGAACCATATGGGATGCCAGAGATTAAACCCAGGCCTGTCTGGGATCAGCCACATGGAAAGCAAACACCCTACCCTATGCTATCACTCCAGCCCCAGAAATAAAGTATATTTTTAAAAACAATACCACAAATATTCACTTTCAGGGCTATATCACTCCTTATTTCTCCCAAAACTCATATATGTATATATACAAATGTCCTATATGAATTAATTATGTAGAAAATAAGGTTATATAGCAGATTTTATTGCCATGGAATAATAGAATTTTAAGGAATTAAGTGTTTTATGTTAAAAATATTTCATATCCATAAAATATACATTTTTTATTCTTGAGCTTCAGGAGGAGATGTGATATTACTTATAGAGATTGACTGTCTTAACCAAGAGCATATTGTTCATGACTAATAGGATCAGTACTTGAATATTTTGAATCAAAGGATTTTTATTGTATCATGATAGAAAGAACATAGATGTCTGAATATGGTTTGAATTTATTACATAATTTATAACTTTCTACTTTTTGCTTTGTTACTATTAGGAATAGATTTCCCTCTATTATTGATAAGTAATTGAGGTTATATGTCAATTAGTGGTTTATTATTGTAAGTCAGGGCATATTGTTCTAGTATATTAAAGAAATAGGAAGCTATTTTTGAGAGTTACATGGGGAGTCATACAATCTAATGAGGGAGCATAGCAGGAGAACTCAGAAAATGGTACAAACCAAGAAATATGCATAGGATGCATAGCAGAAATAAACAATCCAAGAAAATGCCTAGGAAATGAATGCCTCTGATGCTGTCACTCCACATAAATCATAACTATCTTCTCCTCTTGGGTCACAGATTGAAGGTTCAGAGCTCTGGTAAGAAAGATCAATTGACTCTGGACAGAATCCTGGCTTCAGGGAGAAGGGACAGAGACTCTTTCTGTTAACCTCCATTATGAGAAGCAGGACACTATCACCCCTCTCAACCCCAGAATTTCCCATCAGGAAGTATCAAGTGCTGGACAGTCAAGGAAATGATAAATATTATTATTAAGTATTGTCTCATATTATCAACTAGCACATCAACTCTGTATTTAAAAAAATCTCTACTTCTACTTTCATGCAGTATTAGAAAATCTCATAATATAGGTTTCTAAGGAAATTACAAGTGTAAAATTACAAATAAAAAGAATAATATATTCATCCTTTGAATTAAAAAAAATCTGTGGTTAATAACACAGGGTCTTTGGAGACATCAGCCAATTTTCACATTGAGGAGAAAACAAAACTGTGCTTCTCTGGAGTTTATTTGTCATTTCCTACATTAGGAGGTCTGTGGGATCACACTCCCATTAGCAGCCCTAGTGCATGAAGGCACCTGCTGCAAGAGGGTCACAGCTGCTCGAAGTTAGTCTGGAAACTCCTCATTAGCACATTCATTCTGCCTACATCTATTTGCTAGGCACTGGGGTTTTAGTTCATGTCTTGAGAATATAAACATAAATATTTGTTGATACTGGAAAATCTTGTCTGTGCATGGTGTGGGATATCTTTGCTTGTATGAATTGTATACAATATAATGCAAACGGAAGTGTCATTCAAATTTTCAAGTCTTAAAGGAGATAAAGATTATTTAGAGATCCCCTTTATAAATAGCACTGGAGTATCAGAAAGACACTAAAATCTGAGAGATGGAATGTTAAAATTGTTCATCACCTTGGAAATTCAATCTCCTGATCTATCTAGTATTCTACCAACAGGCTCCCACCCACCCCCAGACTCCCTTTTTGTTACATGCACAACTAAAGAATCAGAATGCCTTATCAGTAAGTGCTTTTTTGGGAGAGGATCTTAAGCCTTGAAAGATTGTTTTGTAAGTCTTTTTGGCATGCTCCCGTCTTTCAGACAAAATGAAGAGGAAGATGCTTTCTGAGTTTATTCTTGAACTTAAGCTAATTTAGATTATAAGACTGAGCTGAATTCATATATGAGGTAAGTTGAATAATAACTTAATTTTATCAACGCTTAAATATCTTCTAACTAGGCAAACAGCACCATCATATTTCGTAATATTCTTTTATTTTCTCTGAAAATGTACCTGAGTTGTATAAGCCCTATATCTTTTTTCCAGAAAACCAAATCAGAACAAGCTTTCTAAAACAATGAGAATCTGCAAAAGCTGAGCAAGGCAGATGAGCACTATAAAGTGCATTTACTCTTTGGGGAAATTGTGTAAATACCTTTTGAGTCCAAATAATAACCTTTTTATATTTTTATTTAAACACCTTGATTACAAATATGATTGTACTTGGGTTTCAGTCATGTAAAGAACACCCCCCTTCACCAATGCAACATTCCCATCACCAATGTCCCAAGTCTCCCTCCTCCCCACCCCATCCCCGCCTGTACTCTAGACAAGCTTTCTACTCATTCACATTGTTATGATAGTTCTCAGTATAGTTATTTCTCTAACTGCACTCATTACTCTTTGTGGTGAGCTTTATGTCATGAGCTGGACCTTCCAGCCCTCCTCTCTTTTGTCTCTGAGAATTCAAATAATAACCTTTTGTTTCTGGAATTTGAATGTTGAAGTATCTATGTTTACTTTTCTACATGTTTGGAAGGGTATTTCCATTTTAAAGAATATTGACCATATTTCCCAGTTCACATAGACTGTAAAAGCATCAGCTGCTAAAAAACACATCTATAAATAATGAAAGGAAATTCTCTAAGTTCTTCAATCCCTGGGGGAACATTCTTCCAGTTAGACCCCATCATACAGTCTTTGCAGAGTCCAGTAGTGTGCTTCATTTTCTCATCCTTACATTTACTGCTGTGTCTGACTGTGATGCAGCCTGAATCATTGATGTTGCCAGACTCCCTTTTCCCACATCAGTACTGCTTTTGGCTCTTGTATCTGTAGACTTCTTTTCCTTATAGCATCAACCCATATACCACTTATTGAAATTGGACTTGTGCCTTAATTTCTGAAAGGACTGCTGACATAAAGCTGCAATTTCCTATTAAAGTTTCCTCTTTAGAGGACCAGAGTGATCGTACAAAGCATTTGCCTTGAGCATGATCAATCTGGGTTAGCTCCCTTGCATCCCATATGGTCCCCCAAGTACCTCCAGGAGTAATTCCTGAGTGCAGAATCAGAAGTAACCCTGATTTGTTTATGACATGCTGATTTGGGGGTTTGGATGTGAAAGGGTATTTCTGATTTGGTGCTTTGGGGAGGTTGGGTAGGGAAGAATACTCCTGTCTTGGTGTTTGGGGGATATTTTGGTGCTGAGAAGTGAACCCCGGACTCTAGCATGCAAAGTTTATGCTTCAGCTCCTTGAGTTATCCACAGTGTCCATGTTGTAATGTCTTTTTGTCCAAAAGCACCCATTAGATGCCATTAGGTACTATTCCAAAGACACTTCCACCTGGTTTTATGGTTCTGGTGACAAATAACCATATCAGTTCCTTCATAGAACAACGTAAATGACCCCTTCATTTCTTTCCTCTGGACAAGAATATTATTTCCCACCTGCATATAATTGTCTCCTAATTCCTTCTGAATTACCATAAGTCTTTTTGTTGCTTTCCTAGTTTGGAGGTTAATGTGGATGGTGATATTGACTTTAACCATAATAAGATTTCTTTTAAGCCAACCTTAATTGTATTCATAAATAGGAAGTCACAAAGACCTCTTGTACTAGGATCTAAAAAAAACAGCTGTATTTTTGATATTTCAAATTTTTGGAAAGACTATCTCATAAGGTTAAAAAAATCACTGAAACAATTTTCAATGATGTTGTATAATAGAGTCACCTGGAAAATTTTTAACAACTTCTGATGTTCAGGTGCTAACCCATGTCTATTTCTTAACATCATATACAGACTTCTTTTTCTTTCTTTTTTTGTATTTAAACAACTTTATTACATACATGATTGTGTTTGAGTTTCAGTCTTTTATCTATCTCTTTTCCCTTTTCTGTTATCTGGGGAATGGAATCCAAACTAATCAAGTGATTCTAATGGGTAACCAACATTGAGAACCACTGCATAGGGAAGTAAGTGGATGAGCAAGTAACCATAAAGATGATTTCATCATACTCTTTTCTTCCATAAATGAACTCCATTTACCTATGAGACATCTCTCTCATTGTATGAGTGGAGAGGAGAGAGTGTTGGACCATACCCTGCATGCTAAAGGATTACTTTTGGCTCTGTGCTTATTGTTTACTTCTGAAAAAGCTTGGCTAGAGCCTAGACTAGCTGTATCCAAGGTAAGTGTCTTGCCCACTATATATTATCTTTTTGGTCTGCAAAACATTTCATATTAAGAACAATTTTTGTACCCATTCAAAGCTCTTTCTATTTCTATTTATTTATATTATATAATTATATTTTATAAATTATATTTTATTTAAATATATTTATATTTCTCTTTATATTTACTTATGATGTCATAAGTAAAAGTTGGGAGTTTACTCAATCTTTTTTCCTCCTATTTCTGAGCTACAGTTTCTCTTCCTAAGAAAATTTGAGTACCTATTAAATCTCAGGTATTGGGGGTATTGGGGAAATAAAGCAGATGTGATTATCCCTTATAAAACCTGTAGGGCATGGGGCTGGAGTGATAGCACAGCAGTAGGGTGTTTGCCTTTCACATGACTGACCCAGGACAGACCTGGGTTCGATCCCCAGTGTCCCATATGGTCCCCCAAGCCAGGAGCAAATTCTGAGTGCATAGCCAGGAGTAACCCCTGATAGTCACTGGGTGTGGCCCAAAAACCCATCAAAAAAAAAACCCTTGAAGAGCATACAATAATAGAAATAGATAATGTGATAGCAAGTACCTTACATCTAGGGGCATGGAAAGGGCAGCTGATTTAGGTCCTCTCTGAAGAGGAGACATTGGAGATGAGATTGGGCTAGATAAAGGAACTGTGTGTGTAAAAATCTGGGCAGAAAATCCAAGCAGAAGAAGGAATGAGTGCCAAGACCTCGAGGCAGAAATAAATTGGTGAGTTTCAGAAACTGACAGATTGGAGCATGGTGAGAGGGTGGAAGTGCAAGATAAGGTCAAGGAGAGAGTCATAAACTAATCCTGCAGAACTATGTAAGTTACAGAAAAGATCAGGTATTATTTAAAAATGCAGTGAAAGCCATTGGAGGATGAATTTTATGTTTTAAAATATATAGGGAAAGAATTCAAAAGACACATGAGCAATTGGTTAGTAGTGATAGCTCATTTTAGAGGTATTGCTTTGAGGGTCAAGGGAGAGAGAATTTCAGGGGCTTGAGGGTTGAAGGAGGTCAAATGGGACCAAGGAAAGGAAAGAACAAAACATGTGTTCTTCATTTTGGCCTGCTCGGCTGACTGAATGGTCTTGCTGTGTCATGAGACTAGGATGTCAGAGTGTATTTCTTATTGGGGGATAAGAGAAAACAATCAAGAATACTATATGGATATAATAACTTCTAGATTCCTTTAAGTGTCCATTAATATCTATTTGTTGCTAATGCCAATTAGGACAAATCTGGAAGACAGAGAAAAGGTCAGGGCTATAAATATAAATTTTGAAGTCATTGACTAGTGGTGATATTTAAAACCTTGGGACTGGATGAGTTCACTTAGGGAGATAACGTCAATAGAAACAGAAGAAAGTAAAGGAGAACACTGATGTACTCTAAAAGTTTAGAAAGAAAACTGAGACTAGTAAAAGTGATTCAAAAAAGGTTAGAAATTTAGAGTTAAGGCTCTCAGAGTTTAGAGTAAAGGTGTTTTGAGATGGCACTCATAAGAGTTGTGCCATATTCAAATAAGAGGAGGACAGAAGAAAGGGTGATCACCTGGTGACTCTGACATGAGACTAGTCATTGTCGAAGTAAAGGCAGATGCTCAGACTGGAGAGTCTAAGAGATAGAGGTGAGGAAGTGTTTGCGGCTGTTGTGTACCAATAAAAGTTTGCTGTACTGTTTTCCATGCCTGTTTTTAATCATTGACCCATTCCAATGTGCACGTTCTTTGGAAACTAGAGATGCCTGATCCCAGTTTCAATATCATCTATTCTATTCATGCCCCAGTTTTATAATGACTACAAGAAATTGAATGATTTGCTTGGTGCTCTCACCTCAAACATGATTAATCTCTGAGAAAATGCTTCCTCCTCGGCCCATCTCTTTAGCTAACCATCATGACCAAAGAGAAAATACATTGTCATCTTATAGAGGCTCTACATAAAAGTTTATTATTAAATGATAGAAGAAGCTATCCCAGAAAATTTCAATCTTAATAACATAAAATAAGACTTCCTCACGTTCCCATTCATTCTGACTTAAAATGAATTGAAAATTCATATGGCTTTAGCTGAACTAGATTGTCTGTCACTTTCCTTCTATATAGAGAAGCATCCTTCATTGCGAAGATTATAATGGTCTTGACAGCACTTTTAGGTTGTGGCCTCAAGAAGTAACAATGTGTTTGGGCAGGTACTGACAGGATAACAGTTTAAAATAAGCTTTTATTAAAGACGAAATATCTCTTGAAAGAGAGCTCTCAGAATAAAAACGGGCAACTTAAAAATGACTTAGAAGTAGGGCCAGAGCGATAGCACAGTGGGTAGGGCATTTTGCCTCACATGCGACCAATCAGATTCAATCACTGGCATCCCATACGGTCCTCTTAGCCTGCCAGGAGTGATTTCTAAGTGCAGAGCCAGGAGTAAACCCTGAGTGCTGCCAGATGTACTCCCAAAACAAAACAAAAAATTAATGACTTAGAAAAAAGGAAAAAAGGGGCCAGAGAGATAGCACAGCTATAGGGCAAAAGTTTGCCTTACATGCGGCCAACCCAGGACGATTCCCGGCATCCTTTATGGTCTCCTGAGCCTGCCAGAAATTTAAAAAATTTAAAAAATTTAATGGGTATTTTTAATTTTAGAAAATTAAAAAGTTCAGGATAGTAAATGACAAATGTTATTCATAATACCATTACCCAAATAATATCCACTAATCCCATTTTATTATTTCTCCTGTTTTTACAAAATATTCTATAGGTATAAAATAAATAAAGAATAATACTTTTATGTAAAAATATAGATATAGGAAAAACACAAAGCAAACAATTAAAGTTACAAAGTGCCTTTATGGTTTGTTCTTTTATATATATAAACTAATTGAAGAAGATATAATAATTATATCTTAATTATAATTTTGTTATGTAACAATATAATTAACTTTTCATATCCATTTCGTAGACAATAAATATCAGTGAAGAATTTCACTTATTTTCAGCTATACATAATACTATGAAATGATTAAAATATATATATATATATATATATATATATATATATATATTTGTGGGGCTAGAGTGTTAGCACAGGGGTTAGTATACTTATCTTGTACATGGCTGACTCTGGCTATATCCTCACTATTGGTCCTCTCAGTACTGCCAGGGGTGATCCCTGAGCACAAGAGTCAGAGGATGCTCTGAGCATAGCTGAGCATAGTCTCCACATCCAAAAAAAAAAAAAAAACAGAATATATGTATTTATTTTCTTAGTATCCATGTCTATAAGTGAAATAGGGGTTAAAGAATATGACTCTTAAAACTACAAAAAGTATGAACATACTGCTCCTATAAAATTTTTAAGTCACTTAGCTTTGGGAGTTCCCATTTTTGTGCTCTTTTTGTTAGATGGTAAAGGTGTACATTACTATGTTCTAATCTTCAATCAGCCATGCCTCATAAATCCATAAACTGTAGGTTATTTACAATAAATAGTCTAGACTGCCCAGGTCTATGCTGCTAAAAAGCATTATTTTAGACAGAAACTCTCTGGTATCTTTCCACTAATAAATACCATTAGCATTTATAAGGAGCTCTGGGCTGAGGTCAGTCATGTTTCCCTAGTTGGAAGGAAGGGTGGGTCAGGCCTGCTGTTAGCTCTTTACTCCCCATATGGGCATCACTTGATTTACCAAGGCAAACGAAGCACAATTTCTTTAGTATCCAGGTCCACATTTCTCCTCTAGCTAGAAGCTGAATCATCTTAAACTTTTAACTCTTGAATTTATTAGCATTTTGTCATACCACATACCATTACCAGAGAGAAAATTAAATAATTAATTTAACATTTTAAAGCACATTGTAGTTGTCCCTGTATAGATGTCATTTCTTTGGACTACAACAGCTCTATGAAGTGAATGTCAGGAAAGACCCTCCTCTACCTCATTCTACAGATATATTTCTCCTTAAAGTAAGAATTTACTAACTCTTATATTTATTATATCATCATTAATGGTACAAAATTATATTTTATAATAGAAAATGCTTAGAAGATGGAGGAGCTGTTCAAGAATATCTATAATTCTTCCAATAGAGTATGTCTTTAACAATATCTCACTCCCTTTGAAGAAATACTCAAAAAAACCTTTAGAACTCTAAGAAAAGTAGTCTCCATTATTTACTTAGCATAAAATGCATTAATATAAAAGCATTATACTTCTTAGGAGAGTCAGCTTACATTTTACAAAATGCGATATAATAATCATGTTTAAAAAATGAGAATTAGTGGGGCCAGTATGGTAGGGCAAATAGGGCTTTTGGCTTGCATGTGGCTGACCTGGATTTGATCCCTAGCATGCCATAAATCCCCCCAAGCCTACCAGGAGTGAATCCTGAGCACAAACCAGGAATAACCCCTGAGCACTGGTCCAAACCCATTTTCAAAAAGAAAGTATTAAATTTAAACCCATAAATAATGATAAGTATTTCACAGAGTCAACATTAAATAGAGATAGCATCAACAAGTATCATGTTTTATATAGAAAGACCTCTTCTGCTGTTTAGGTTTTAGGGTCACTCTTATCTTTCAAACTTGGTCAGACTGTTGGACATTTAGGGACCTTTGTATAGTAGTGACAGCAAAGAAAAAAAAACTGAAATAGAGTGTGAAACAAAATTATTTTAGTTGCAACTAAAAAAGATTCCAATGAAGTATGTTAGGACAAAAATGGCACATATACTCCACGGAACCCTTGGACCAAATGTGAAAAGGAGAAGGACTTTTAGGTAAATCTGAATCTGGAGAAGTCTCCATTTGCCATTTCATACCCTCAGTCAAAGCCAAGTCTCTTCTACTTGGAGAGAAAAAGCTGTAGGGGGTGGGGAATCTATGAGTTGAGGATGGGCCACAGTGGCAGAAGGCATACCTCCTATGTGTTCAATTCTTGACATACTCATAAAAAAAGTTCTTCAGAAAAGGGAAGATTTGATGTATCTCTAAGCTTGTGAATTCAGGGCAAGACTGGCTGGGTTCTGTGATGGTTACAGCTTTAGTCTGGTATCCATTCTAATCACTCCTATCAAAGGAAACAAGGTCAGAATGAAAGTGTCAGATCTGCAGGAGCTGCATCACTGGAGCAGAAAAAGGAATTGTTCCTGAGGGAATTTGTACTTGGACAAATGTGAAGAGTGTGCCTGGCAAAAGATAGGGGTGTTCATTCTATCCTCTCTATAAAAATAGGTAAAGGCAAATTTTCTTCATGGTTTTTATTCTGTAACTCAGTTATTTCTTTGGCCAAAAAATGTCTCTAATGTCACTAAACAAGAGTTGTACTGTAGGTATGTGGCAGAAAGCATACTCCCCAGCAGTGCTTAGGGGAATATATAGGGTATCAATATATAGGGTATATATTTATTATAGTTGGGTCTGATCAGGGACCATATGGAGCCAGGGATTGAGCTTAATGTCTCTCACAGGCAAGATATAAATTCCAGTCTTTGTCTATTGTCCAGACCCACAGAGGATAATTTTAATCAAAGAAGTAGCATGGTCCAATTTTCATTTTAGAAAGTCCACTCTGATTATACTACACAGAAGGAATTGGAGTCAATATAGAGGAGTCAACACTTAGGGGGATGTTGGTATAATTCACATGGGCAGTGATATTACCCTTCTAGTATTATGATAATAGAAAGAGGCAGAGAGGATTGAAATAATTCAGAAGATAGAATCAAAGTGGTTACCTAAATCTCAGTAAAGAATGAGCAAACAATGTATTAAGAATTACTCATAAAATTCTAACATAGTCATTTGAATAAAGAAGGTACCAGTCTCTGTTGCAAAAAAAAAAAAAAAAGACTAGAACAGGAGATTTGGGTTTTTGTTTTATTTTTGTTTGTTTTATTTTGTTTTGTTTTGAGGCCACACCCAGTGGGTTACTCCTGGCTATGCTCTCAGAAATCGCTCCTGGCTGGGGGACCATATGGGAAGCCAGGGATAGAACTGAAGTCCGTCTTGGGTCAGCCGTGTGCAAGGCAAACGCCCTACCGCTGTGCTAGCACACTGACCCCAGAACAGGAGATTTGTATGCAAGATTTCGAGCCTGAATTCAGGGTCTTTGCAGGAAATCAAAGTGAAACTTTCTAATGGGCTATTGAATAAATGGATCTGGACGTCAGTAAAGTGATCTGGGCTAGAAGCAAACATTACAAGTGTTAATGGAAATGACGGGAATGGATCAAATGGCTCAGAGTGAGTGTGCAATGTGAGATGAAGAACAGTACCCTAGAGTAAACCAAGCATAAGTATAGAGAGAAAAGAACCAACACAGCAGACAGTGAAGCAGCTTCCTGAGCGCTGGGAGCAAAATCAGGAAAAGCAGCATGATAGAAAAAAAGAGAGTGTGAGTAGTGCACTGGTGAAGAAGGGTGTTCTGTTTATGACTAAAATCCAACTACAATCATGTTTGTAATCATGGTGCTTAAAGATTTTATAAAAACGAGAGAGAGAAAGAGAGAGAGAGATCCAGAGTGTGAAATGCTTCAAAGAGAACAAAAATCACTGAAAATGGTCCATTATATTTGATAGCAAGGATATTAGAGATTTTATTTCAGGGAAGGGGTGAGAACAGTGATTGAAGCAAATGTAAAAATTTTAAGAGTGAACTCAAACATCTTTGACAGAACATCTTTTGTCTATAGAGGCAGGAAGAGAATTAGATATAATCAGTGTGCATAGGTTAGGGAATATTTTAGCTAGGAGAAACCTGCATATATTTATTATAACTTTAATACAGTAAAGACTATCAACAGTAAACTTCTCATTTCAATTAAAGCATCATTGTACAATGAATGACTGAATGAATGAACTAATCTTTAAGTGTATATGCAATGCTTTCAATTTCTACATGCATATACCTGCATATATACATGCATGTACCTGTGCAGCTACTACATAAAGATGTAAAACAATTCCAGCATCTCAAAACATTCCCTTCATGTATTTCCAATCAACCTTATCCACAAGAGGTAAATGCTACTATTTTATTTCTGTCACCATAGGTTTTACTGGCTCTTCACCTTCATTTGCATAAAATTATACAGTGTATGTAAGATTTAATCATATGTTGTAGGTAGCAGTAGTTTGTTTAGATTAGCTTTATTTGGTTTGGAGGTCATTTCCAGCAAAGCTCAGGACTACTCAAAATCTTGTGCCTGAGGATGACTTCTAGTGGTGCTCAAGGAACAATATGGTGCTAGGGATTGAATTTGTGCCTCCCACATGCAAATATTGCACTGATCATATAGAGATGCCTCTTAGACCCTCAAATCAGTTGTTCTTTTTTTTTTTAAGTACTAATTTTTATCCTTAAGTCACTATCATGTAGTTCTTCTCACCAAAGCAAGGTATCTCTCTTTGGTTCTAGCTTGCGTATAAATATTTCAAAAGTCAGATTCTCTGAGATTATACCACAATTTCTCAGTTGCTACTTATAAACATTTCAAAGCTTTCTGATATAAAATTTTCTATTATTGGCTACTGCCCTTTAGTAAACCAAATCTAATATTAAAAACATAATAAACATATTAAATATAATTCAGGATATTTCATGGGAAAGAGGTAATTTAATTCTACTTTAAAGTTAGCTAAATTATAGCATAATGATCAGGAAAACCCTATCAGAAAGAATCTCACTCCTAATTATGAATATAAAAATAATTGCCATCTATCCAATGAATAGTAAGAAACTAATGGATTATATGAAGGTGGAAGTTCTCCATTTATCTATCTATTCCAATGTATATCCTAAATAAGTAGTGAACTTGAAAATAATGGCTATTTCCTCTTCTCATTTTCATTTTAATGAACTACATTTGAAATCAGCATTCAGTTTGATCAGAAATATAGGCTCCATTATTTTTGAAAAAATGCTAATAAGTCCTTTGGAGGAAAATAATGAAACAGTCTAAATTATTGATATAAAACTGTATATTGATTTTTTTGGTAATGTGACTCAAATCTTTTCTATCTCTGATGTGATTTTTGTTTGATAAAATGTCTGAAAACTGTCAAAGAAAATGAACACGACACTCAAATAACATTAATATGATTTATTATTTAATTAAATAAACATTTATTCATATTAAAATTGCACACAGCATTGTCAGTAATCCCAACTAAAATATCACGACAAATCTATTTAAATACCTATTTATATATGTTCACCAAAATGATATGGGTTACCTACTTATATATAAAACTTTAAGTAATAAATATATTGAAAAGTAATAAACCATGTTAATATAATTTAGATGGGAATGTCTTCTTGAAGATGACATTAAATTAATGACCAATTGACAGACTGAATAAATATTTAACACTTTCTGTATGCAAGTTAAATAACATCGCATCCAAACAGATCATGTGAAGCATTTTAGCAGACAATTGGCCTGGTCTCTTAAAAAGAATCAATGTGGCTGGTGCAGATGGCAAAAGGCTTTTCTAGTGGAAAAAGAGCCTGAAAAAGCTTACCAATCTGAGAGCTCTGAAAGATTTTGTTTTCCACATTTTAAAAAGATATTTGGCAGTCATGACATGCATCTTTTTAAGCTTGTTTGTTAAAATTTGTTAAAAATCATTAAACACACAATGATTCTAATATTGTTGACTCTGATTTGGATATTTAGTCTGTCTTCCTTAACATGAATATAACTGCATCCCCTTGAACACTGTCTTCTGTTATTTCACATCTATCTTTCCCCTCCTCCACTCTAGTTCTTTCTTTTTCGTCACTAAACTCCTTGGCCAGGAATGTTTTTTTCAACTCCCATTTAAACCATTGCATTCCTTCATGCAGTAATTATAAATACCACATATAAGGGATATCATCCTGATTTATTTTTCTTCTGGTTCACTTCATTTAACACGATATCTTCCAGTACCATTCGTGTTAGAGTGAATTGCATGATTATATCATTACTTATAGCTCTGTAGTATGCCATTATATAGATGACCACACACCATATCTTCACAATCTACTAATCTGATGTTAGACATCAGCTATTATACTAAGTTCTGTGATGACTTGTGTGCACATATCCTTTTGAATGAATGTTTTTCTACCCTGGGGATAGATACACAAAAGTGGAATTGCTGGTTTAGATAGCAGCTCAATTCTGAGTTTACTGAGGACCTTTTATATTTGCTTTCTGTAGGGGTAGAACCAGACAGCATTCCCACCAGCAGTGGAGGAGAGTCTTTTTTCACCCATTCCCTGCCAACACAGTATTTTTATATGTGTTATTCTCACTAGTATAAAATGGCATCTCATTGTTGCATTTATTTGGATTTCTCCAATAAGTGATGATGAGCATTTTTTTCATGTGCCTGTTGCCATCTGTTGGACTTCTTCAGAGAGGTGTCTGTTCATTTCCTCTTTCCATTTTTTGATGGGCTTTTATATCTTAGGGGCTAATCTGTGCATGATTTGTATATTCTACATGGGAATTGGGCAGTGTAATGGATTAAACTCTGGGAACATTGGTGGAGGGAAGTGACACTGATGGTGGGATTGGTGCTGAAACACTTTATATCTAAAACAACTGTGAATAACTTTGTAAGTTGCATACTTTAAATAAAAATTTAAATAGATACTTGGGGTCATTGGTAAAATTTTAAAACAAATAACATTAAGAAAGCATTACTAGGTGCCGGACAGATAGCACAATGGTAGGTGTTTTGCCTTGCACATGGCCAATCCAGGACAGAAGATGGTTCAAATCCTGGCATCTCATATGGTCCCCCATGCCTGCCAGAAGCGATTTCTGAGGGCAGAGCCAGGAGTAACACCTGAGCGATGCCGGGTGTGACCCCAAAACAACAAGAAAGCATTACTATCCTTAACTACTGGATCCTTTGAAATTCTTTGTGGGATAATAAATTCAATATATGTATATGCATTATACGCATATGTGTGTTCATTATGCATATATTTTTAATCCTGGCTAATTTGTGCCATTAAACTATGTCTACCATCATACAAATGTTGCATTGTCTTAATTACTAGATTTTTATTATAAGTCTTAAAATTAAGGCTTACAGCACATTCATCTGTTTTGTTTTATTTTTTTTTTAAATTTAATTGTGATATGCAATGAAGTCAGGGTTTCAGAGAGATAATTTTCACTGCATGTTCATTGTAGCTTTATTCACATTAGCTGGGATGAAAAAATTGTCTGTGGCTAGATGAAGAAAATTTTAAAATGTGATGTATATGCACAAACACATACACATATGAAGATCATTCGTGTTCATGAATTCATGAAATACTGCCATTTGTTGGGGAAGATTAAGTACTTTTCCACATATTCTATCTGCAAAACCCAATGAAAGCAATTGAAGTTCGAGTTCTTATTTTCCTAATTAAATAGAGATAAGATCAGAGTGATAAATTGCTCCTTTCTTTCCACCAGAGGGATGTAGTGGTCAATGAGGTCTGGGACTTTTGACATGTTTCATGGACTCTTGGGAGTTTGGGGGGTTTTTTGGTGGCTGTTGATTTGTTTAGGGATTTTTGTTTGTTTTAAATTTTGGCCACACCTGGAAATGCTATGGGGTTACTCCTGGCTCTGAAGTTAGGAATCATTCATGGTGAACCATATGTGGTACTAGGGTCCAACCTTTGTGAACCATGTACAAGGCATGCATCTACATGCAGTACTCTCTGGCCCCCATTTGGAGTTATTTTAAAGCATTTGTCTGGCAAGTACATAATGCTAACAAAACCAATAGAAATTATTTGAGAACACTGCCAGGTGGTACAAAAAGAAAACAAAAATAAATACCTAAATATTGTTTTTGTTCTTGTGCTACATCCCACTATGCTCAGGGCCTACTCCTGGTTCTGTGCTCAGGGATAATCCCTGGCATTACTTGGGTGACCATATTGGATGCCAGGTATTGAACTTATGTCAGCTGTGGACAAGACAAGCACACTGCCTGCTGTATCATCTCTTTGGTTCCTTAAATACTATTTTTAAGTAAACCTCAAAATCAAGGCCATAGAGTACTTACCTTATATGTAAGAGGCCAGGGTTTTGATTTTCTGCTCTACTGCAACTAATTTATTGCTCCAGGCAGTAGTAGAGTGAATTCCTTATATATGTGAGAATTTGGGCTTGATTCCAGAAAAATATATATATGTATAAGTATATACAAATACATAATAGTTTCTAAACAGCTTCTAAAACGTATTCATTTTTAAACTATATATGTAACTTCTGATATTTTCTTGATCTTTCTTTAGCCTCTCAAGTAATATATGTCTATATTCAAGGATACAGGGTCATTTTCCTATTTTAGGGAGTGCTTTTTTGGCTCTAATTTGTCAACAAAGCAGAATTTTTATTTGCTTTTGAAATACAAAGGTCTTAGAATAAAATCAAACTAATATACCTAACATATTTTCTTTTCAAATTTTTCTACATGTGAAACAGTAAAAGAAGCAGTAGTATTTGACCTGATTCGGTATAATTTAGAATCAGAATTTTTTCTCTGCATTTTCACTCCTAACACCTGGTTATGAATTTAAATTGTAGGCTTTCTGGATTTTTAAATGTCGCTATTTTCTTCCTGTATCCATTGACTGTCAAGTTTATTTGCAGGTTTTGGTTCTGCTTTAAAGTAATAACAGGGCCATAGTATAGTTGTAAATTCCTGGTTAATATGAAATTGGGATATTCCTTATTTCATCATATTGTACAAAGAAAGTGATCAGGATTTACATTTTTATCTCCACTCCCTTTATGATGTCTTCCATGCAAGGATCACTGTTAGATTCACACCTGCAACCTATAATAGTTTGCTTGTCTTTAAATAAATCTCTGGGGCTTTCGTTTTAAATCCATTTCTCTTTTCTGCTTGGTTTTATAGGAATCTGAAAAACAACCTAATATTACTTAAATTGGTCGATGCATACCTTCTCTCCATTATTTCTTCCCTCTCTCTCCTTTCTATTCTTTCTTAGTTTATTTCCATTTTTCAAAATGGTATTCACCAAGCATGTTTTCATAAGTTTAGTGTATTTAAAAAAATATCAACAGAGGCCAGAGAGATAGAACAGCGGTAAGGCATTTTCCTTGCATGCAGGATAGATCCAGTTCAATTCCTGGCATCCCATATAGTCCCATATAGTCTGCCAGGAGCAATTTTTGAGTACAGAGCCAGGAGTAACCCCTGAACATCGCCAGATGTGGCCCAAAAACAAAAACTAAACTGCTTTAAAAATAAAATAAATAACATGAACATTAGAGTGAGTGTTCCAATTCTGTGCTTAATATTTCTGTGATGCCAAGAAAGTAACCAACCTCATTTTCTTCATCATTAAAAAATTAATATCTGCATCACATATTAATCAGTCTTGTGTGGTTTATGGATCTGTGTCTTCTATTTCTGGCAATAAAATGAGTTAGGTAACTCTAAAACATATAAATCAGAAATGTACAAAATATAACAAACACCCTATGAAATCTATAAGTGAGCTCACAGGAATTTAAGAGAAATCACTAGGATCAAGTGAAGATCAAATGAAAAGTGGGTGTTTGGCAGTATGAATCTTCTTTCCTGAGAAGATTTGCTGGTTCCATTATCAAGAAACTAGCAGGGGCCAGAGAGATAGCATGAAGGTAAGGAGTTTGCCTTGCACGCAGAAAGATGGTGGTTCGAATCTCGACATCCCATATGGTCCCCTTAGCCTGCCAGGGGCGATTTCTGAGTGTAGAGCCAGGAGTATCCCCTGAGTGCTGCTGGGTATGACCAAAAAAAAAAAAAAAAAAAAAAGAAAAAAAAGAAAAGAAAAGAAACTTGCAGACAGGGATATGGGGATATGTAATTTGGGGGTATGGGGATAATAATTTGAAATCAAGACACCTATACAGCTTTTCTCCTTTACAATATTCTTTTTGGCTCTAGTTCTATTCACCTTTCTTCATTATCTCACACTTATTTCTTGTTCTCTCACTTCTTATTAAGCTAAGTCATGATGTAACCCTGGGTCTGGAGAGATAATATATCTAGTAGAGTTCTTGCCTTGTAGGCACCACACCTGAGCTCAAACTGTAACACCTCATATGGTCCCCAGGGCACCACCTATACAACCCCTAAAGACTGCTAAGTGTGTCAACCCCGCAAAAAAAAAAAAAAAAAAAAGAAAAGAAAAGAATATAGAATCTTGGCAAAATTTGAGAGTGAAGACAAGGTATTTGTTCTCCTATGTCACTACCTATGAACTGACTGACTCCCATTAACACAAACCACTGTTTGATACTTGCAGGCTTGCAATACACACTTTCTCCTCTCATCTCAGAAAAAACTCTCTTCTCATTTCACAGTGTTTAGGAGTGGTGATAATACCTTAGCCAGCCTTCTCAAGTTCCATGTGATAAATGTGAAGCATATAAATAAATGTTCTTCAAATGCTATGTTTCCTGTTGGGATTCTGATAACAAGCTAAGATTCTCTAAGAGTTCCATGTTTAATGAATGGGTATTTCTAAAAAATACACCATCAGCACCAAGAGAGAAATAAGGACTTTGGCCGAAGGTGACCCCTAGGAAATTATAACCATGTTTTCTACTGCAACAATAGTTCAAGGCAACTTTCTCAGAAATATACAGACAGGGGACCAGAGCAATAGCACAGTGGTAGGGCGTTTGCCTTGTTTGCAGCCTACTGAAGACGGACCCAGGTTCAATCTCAGGCATCCCATATGATCCCCTGAGCCTGCCAAGACAAATTTCTGAGCACAGAGCCAGGAGTAACCCCTGAGTGCCACCAGGTGTGCCCCCCCCCCAAAAAAAAACAAAAACAAAAGAAAGAAAAAGAAATATACAGATAAAGTCCTATTGACGTATTCAAGTAAAATACATAGGCAAATAAAATCTATCAAAGGTAAGAGTGAATGTGCAAAATAAGTAGAATCATGATCTCTCCAAGAGTTTAGTAGTTTTTGACCACTAGTGATAGTTCAGCAGAAATTTCCTATCAGTCCTTGAAAAAGTTACTGTTGCTTATTATATGTGGTATACCTGATTCATGTAGTGATTTTGTTATAAATGTTGATATACATTTATATGTAAGTATTGTTAGCACAGGCACTTGCCTAGAAAGTACAAAATCATAGGTTCAAACCCCAGTGCTGTCACATGTGCTGAGACAGACCCACTGTAATTTCTGGTGAGAAGAGCCTAGAAGATAGTTCAGTGACCAGAAAGTGACCAGAGCAAGTTTGAGGTTTCAAGTTTAACCCCAGTTCGCACTGAGGTGATCTGGGGACCCTGGCAAGAGAAAAGTAAAATAAAATATTTAATTAAAAATTAAATAAGAAATATTTATATTTTTATTTCTATACTAGCTGTACATAAAATATCTCCTACTTTCACCTGTCAACCAGTGTAAACAGTTGAGAATTATTGATTTTGTTAATAGCATTAGCTGATAATGCTTTAGAGTATATCTTTAAAAATAAAAGATAAATCAAAAACAAAAGACAAAGAGAGTATGTTAAAAAGACCAACTATACTTAGAGAAGATCTAAGACAAATTTTATAAATAGGAAACTTACAATCATTAAAGTTAAATCTAATGAGGAGATTATGCAGAGGTAAAAAAGAGTGAATTTGAAAATGGATCAGATGAAAGTGCTGAAAATGCAGCAGAAAAATATAATGATCTCAAAAATTTAAAGGAGGGGTGAAGACCAATGGAAAGAATAAGGAATAGATAGATAGATAGATAGATAGATAGATAGATAGATAGATAGATAGATAGATAGATAGATAGATAGATAGGATGGATAGATGATAGATAGATAGATTTGGTTTTGGGGCCACACCCGGTGACGCTCAGGGATTACTCCTGACTATGCACTTAGAAATTGCTCCTGACTCGGAAGACCATATAGGACACCGGGGATGGAACCTAGGTCCGTCCTGGATCAGCTGCGTGCAAGGCAAACGCCCTTCCACTGCACTATGGTTCCGGTCCCAGAATAAATATATTTTTAAAGAGTTTCAAAAAGAGAAAATGATACACAAAATGCTAACTAATTAAAATAAATCACCTTAAAAACAATCAGAGAGAAAAGATAAAACCTTCAGAGAAATTACAATTATCCCAAAAACAGGCTTCTCCACACCAACTTTGAAGCCAGATGACAATGAAATAAAATGTGTATTCTGTAACAGAACTCAAGTAAAAGAGCAATAAACCTGACTACCCTTTTCCATGGACTATTTCCTTATGATCTAAAAGAGAGCTTCACATTTTATTTTAATGTGTTTGTTTTGCAAAGTGCAATCTGGTGGCTGTATATCTCTTTTGTTACAAATAGTTTTCAACTAGTTGAACCTGTTCTTAATGAAAGGTATTTTAGCTTATAAACAAAAACCTGAAGTAATAATGCACAAATAGTTTGATGCTTGTTGAAAAAAAACACAATGGGGGCCAGAGAGATAGCGTGAAGGAAGGGCATTTGCCTTGCATGGAGAAGGACAGTGGTTCGAATCCCGGCATCCCATATGGTCCCCTGAGCCTGCCAGGAGCAATTTCTGTGCTTAGAGCCAGGAGTAACCCCTGAGTGCCGCTGAGTGTGACCCAAAAAACAAACAAACAAACAAACAGCAACAAAAAAAAATCTGCACACAATGAGGATTTCTATAGTAAAGCAATTCTAAGGAATACAAATTAGAAAGAAATTAAGGAACATGTAAAATTGGGTAGATATTTTGGCCAAGATAAAAAGAAATATAGGGGCTGGAGCAATAGCACAGCAGGTAGGGCATTTGCTTTCCACAGGGCTGACCTGGGCTCAATCTCCAACATCCCATATGGTCCCCCAAGCATACCAGGAGTGATCTGAGTGCAGAGCCAGGAGTGAGTGCCATCAGGCATGACTCTTTCTCCGATATATATGTATATACATACATATAAATAGAATTGATTACTGTATATGTAATATAGAACATGTAATTATGTATTGTAAATATACACTATTTATAAAACCTCATATTTATAGCAAAGACTCCAGAAGATAGAGTTTGGACAAACAATTGAAATAATAAACATGAGAGAAATAATCAGCTATTAAAATTAAAAAAATACACCTGGCAATGTTACTGCTCTTTTAAAATTTGTCTAGCAGATTTTCTGGTGCTAGAAAACCAGAAAACCCTCTAGCAAAAAAAAGTCATAAATAATAAATGGCAGCAACTTGAATGAAACTAGATAGTATCATGCTGAATGAATTCATCAGAAGGAAAGAGATAGATACCAAATGATTTCTCTCATATGTTGGACTTAAAGTCACATAGGTAACAAAAAAGGTCTACATTTCTAATCTCTTCCAGAAGTAGTCCTTGAGCACCAGAGCCAAGAGTTAACTTGTTTGGGTGTCCCCAAGACAAAAATAAAATAATAGATATCATATAATTATATATGGAATTTCACCCATTGTATTAGTGAAATATAAATATAAAAATGTATTCTGTTAATTTTGTGGTAAACTTGTTATACTTGTAAATTATGAGAATAACAGAAATTTAAATTTAAGGAATTAGAGAGGTAGAACTGAGATTAAAACAGTTGGCATGTAGCCAACCCCATTTCAGATTTCCTGCATTACCTACAAAGGTCCCCTGAGCCCCACCAGAGGTCACTCCTAAGCACTCCTAAGCTCAGGATACTCCCTGAGCACCAAATGGTGTGGCCCCAAAAGCAACAACAACAACAAAGGAAATTTATAAAGTTAAAAATAGTCAGTTTCTTATTCACCCAGTACCCATCAGATAAGGGGCTAATATCGAAAATATAGGTACTGACAGAACTTAAGAAAATACTTAAGAAAGAACTTAAGGGCCTGGAGAGATAGCACAGCGGTGTTTGCCTTGCAAGCAGCCGATCCAGGACCAAAGGTGGTTGGTTCGAATCCCGGTGTCCCATATGGTCCCCCGTGCCTGCCAGGAGCTATTTCTGAGAAAACAGCCAGGAGTAACCCCTGAGCACTGCTGGGTGTGGCCCAAAAACCTAAAAAAAAAAAAAAAAAAAAAGAACTTAAGAAAAAAAAAACATTTAACCCCATCAAAAAATGGGGAGAAGAAATATAAATGGCCAAAAGACACATTAAAAAAATGCTCACATCACTAATCATCAGGGAAATGTAAATCCAAACAATGATAATGTATCATTTTACACCACAGAGACTGGCACACATCACAAAAAACAAGATCAATCAGTGCTCGTTGGGATGTGAAGAGAAAGGAACTCTTATTCATTGCTGGTAAGAATGCCATCTAGTCCAGTCTTTATAAAAAACAATATGGAGATTTCTCAAAAAACTGAAAATTGAGCTCCCATATGATCCAGCTATACGATTCCTAGAGATATACACTAAGAACACAAAAATACAATTCAAAGATCCCTTCCTCACATCTATATTTATTGCAGCACTATTTATAATAGCCAGACACTGGAAACAACCAAGATGCACTTCAACAGATGAATGGTTAAAGAAACTGTGGTTTCTTATTATATTATGTATTATATAATATATATATGTATTATATAATATATATTATATATTATGTATATTATTATACAGCTGTCAGAAGAGATGAAGTCATAAAATTTTCTTATACGTGGTTATACATGAAATCTATTATGCTTAGAGAAATAAATCAGAGGGAGAGAGGTAGACAAAGAATAGTCTTACTCATCTGTGGGTTTTCAGAAAAATTAAGAACATTATTGTAATAATTCCCAGAGACAATAGAGATGAGGGCAGGAAGGACTGGCTCACAATATGAAGTTCACCACAAAGGGTGGTGAGTGCAATTAGGTAAATAACTATAATATCAACTATCATGATAATCTTAATGAGTGAGAGAAGAACACTGTCTTGAATACAGGGAGGGATTGGGAAAGAGAGGAAGAGCATTGGTGGTAGGAATGTTGGTGAAGAGGGGTATTCTGTTTATAACTGAAACCCAACTATGATCATGCTTGTAATCATGATGCTTAAATAAAGATTTTATAAAAAAATATTGTTTCTCAATTACATAAACCTATTTCAAACTGTGTTACTTAACAAACTACCAGAGAAGTCTATTTCCACCAAGGCAAGAAGTTCTATTGAACGGTGCAACTCTAAAGAAAAGACATGGAGGAAGACTTGTTAGTAAAGTTGCACAATTTCTTTCTTTTTTTATATTTTATTTAAACACCTTGATTACATACATGATTGTGTTTGGGTTTCAGTCATGTAAACACCACCCATCACCAGTGCAGCATTCCCATCTCCCATCTCCCTCCTCTCCACCCAACCCCCGCCTGTACTGTGGACAGGCTTTCTATTTCCCTCCTACATTCTCATTATTAGGATAGTTCAAAACGTAGCTATTTCTTTAACTAAACTCATCCCTGTTTGTGGTGAGCTTTATGAGATGAGCTGTAACTTCCAGCCCTTCTCTCTTTTGTGTCTGATAATTATTATTGCAAGAATGTCTTTCATTTTTCTTAAAACTCATAGATGAGTGAGACCATTCTGTGTTTTTTCTCTCTCAGCATAGTAGATTCCATGTACATCATGTATAGGAAAATTTCATTACTTCATCTCTCCTGACAGCTGCATAATATTCCATTGTGTATATGCACCACAGTTTCTTTAGCCATTCGTCTGGTGAAGGGCATCTTGGTTGTTTTCAGAGTTTTGCTATGGTAAATAGAGCTGCAATGAATATAGGTGTAAGGAAGGGATTTTTGTATTGTGTCCTTGTGCTCCTAGGGTATATTCCTAGGAGTGGTATAGCTGGATCGTATGGGAGCTCGATTTCCAGTTTTTGGAGGAATCTCCATATCGCTTTCCATAAAGGTTGAACTAGACGGCATTCCCACTAGCAGTAGATAAGTGTTCCTTTCTCTCCACATCCCCACCAGCACTGCTTCTTCTCATTCTTTGTGATGTGTGCCAATCTCTGTAGTGTGAGGTGGTACCTCATAGTTGTTTTGATTTGCATCACCCTGATGATTAGTGATGTGGAGCATTTTTTCATCTCTCTCTTGGTCATTTGTATTTCTTTGTCAAAGGTCTGTCCATTTCTTCTCCCTATTTTTTGATGAGATTAGATGTTTTTTCTGGTAAAGTTCTGTCAGTGCCTTGTATATTTTGGAGATTAGCCCCTTATCTGATGGGTATTGGGTGAATAGTTTCTCCAACTCAGTGGGTGGCTCTTGTATCCTAAGCACTATTCCTTTGAGGTGCAGAAGCTTCTCAGCTTAATATATTTCCATCTGTTAATCTCTGCTTTCACTTGCTTGGAGAGTGCAGTTTCCTCCTTGAAGATGCCTCAATGTCCTGGAGTGTTTTGCCTATGTGTTGTTCTATATATCTTATGGTTTTGGGGCTGATATCGAGGTCTTTAATCCATTTGGATTTTACCTTTGTACATGATGTTAGCTGGGGGTCTAAGTTCAATTTTTTGCCAAGTGACTAGCCAGTTGTGTCAACATCTGTTGAAGAGGCTTTCTTTGTTCCATTTAGGATTTCTTGCCCCTTTATCAAAAATTAGGTGATTGTATGTCTGGGGAATATTTTTGAAATTTCAAGTCTGTTCCACTGATCTGAGGGCCTGTCCTTATTCCAATACCATGCTGTTTTGATAACTATTGCTTTGTAGTAAAGTTTAAAGTTGGGGAAAGTAATTCCTCCCATATTCTTTTTCCCAATGATTGCTTTAGCTATTCGAGGGTGTTTATTGTTCCAAATGAATTTCAAAAGTGCCTGATCCACTTCTTTGAAGAATGTCACGGTATCTTTAGAGAGATCACATTAAATCTGTACAATGCTTTGGGGAGTATTGCCATTTTGATGATGTTAATCCTGCCAATCCATGAGCAGAGTATGTGTTTCCATTTCCACATGTCCTCTCTTATTTCTTGGAGCAGAGTTTTATAGTTTTCTTTGTATAGGTCCTTCACATTTTTAGTCAAGTTGTTTCCAAGATATTTGAGTTTGTGAATGGGGTGGTTCTTAATGTCCATTTCTTCCTTATTACTATTGGTGTATAGAAAGGCCATTGATTTTTGTGTGTTAATTTTGTAGCCTGCCACCTTGCTATATGAGTCTATTGTTTCTAGGAGTATTTTTGTAGAGTCTTTAGGGCTTTCTAAGTAGAGTATCATGTCATCTGCAAACAGTGAGAGCTTGACTTCTTCCTTTCCTATCTGCATTCCCTTGATAGCTTTTTCTTGCCTAATCGCTATAGCAAGTACTTCCAGTGCTATGTTGAATAGGAGTGATGAGAGAGGACAGCCTTGTCATGTGCCAGAATTTAGAGGGAAGGCTCTTAGTTTTTCTCCATTGAGGATTATATTTGCCACTGGCTTGTGGTAGATGGCCTTAACTATATTGAGAAAGGTTCCTTTCATTCCCATCTTCCTGAGAGTTTTGATCAAGAATGGGTGTTGGACCTTATCAGATGCTTTCTTTGCATCTATTGATATGATCTTGTGATTTTTATTTTTCTTGTTGTTGATGTTGTGTATGATGTTGATAGATTTACTTCTGCTTTCATTGATTTTCAGATTGTTTTTTGGGTTTCCACTTAGTTGATTTCTGCTTCGCAACTTTGGTATTTCCTTCTGTCTCCCTATATTTGGGTCCTTTTGTTGAGTACTTTCTAATTCTATGAACTGTGTCATTAAGCTATTCAGGTAGGCCCCTTTTTTCTTCCTGATGTGTGCTTGCAAGGCTATAAATTTTTCTCTCAGTACTGCTTTTTCTGTGTCCCATAAGTTCTAATAGTTTGTGTCTTTATTATCATTTGTTTCCAGGAAAGTTTTGATTTCCTCTTTGATTTCATCTCTGGATGAAATACTGAATAACCCACTGGTTAACTTCCAGCTGTTAAAGTTTTTCTTCTGTGTCCCTTTGGAATTCACATATAATTTCAGAGCCTTGTGGTCAGCAAAGGTAGCTGTAAAATTTTTATCTTCTTGATATTATGGAGGTATGTTTTATGTGTCAGCATGTAGTCTATCCTGGAGAATATCCCATGTACATTGGAGAAAAATGTGTATCCAGGTTTCTGGGATGGAATGTCCCATATATATCTACTAGGCCTCTTTCTTCCATTTCTCTTCTCAGGTCTAGTATATTCTTGTTGGATTTCAGTCTGGTTGACCTATCCAGTGTGGACAAAGCCATGTTGAGATCCTCCACAATTATTGTGTTGTTATTGATATTATTTTTCAGATTTGTCAACAATTGTATTAAATATTTTGCTGGCCCCTCATTCGGTGCATATATGTTTAGGAGAGTGATTTCTTCCTGCTGTACATATCACTTGATTAATACAAAATGTCCATCTTTGTCCCTTACAACTTTCCTACGTATAAAGTTTGCATCATTTGATATTAGTATGGCCACTCCACCTTTTTTATGGGTGTTGTTTGCTTGGATAATTTTTCTCCAGCCTTTTATTTTAAGTCTATGTTTGTTCTTACTATTCAGGTGCGTTTCTTGTAGGCAGCAGAAGGTTGGATTGAGCTTTTTGATCCATTTAGCCACTCTGTGTCTCTGAACTGGTGTTTTTAGTCAATTGACATTGAGAGAAAGAATTGTCCTGGGATTTAATGCCATCTTTATATTGAAATTTGGTGTGTCTTTTGGTCAGTCTTGTTTTAAATTAGGTTTTTCAGTTTTTCTCTTAAGACTGGTTTTGAGTCTGTAAAATTTCTGAGCTGTTGTTTGTCTGTGAAACCATGTATTTTTCCGTCAAACCTGAAAGTGAGTTTTGCTAGGTACAGTATTCTTGGCGAAGCATTTATTTCATTGAGTTTTGTCAGTATGTCCCACCACTGCTTTCTGGTGACAGGTCTGCTGTAAATCTCAAGGATTTTCCCTTGAATGTGATTTCCCTTTTTGATCTTGCTGCTTTCAGAATTCTGTCTCTATCTGTGGGATTCGTCATTGTGACTAGGATGTGTCTTGGGGTATTTTTCTGGGGTCTCTTTTGGTTGGTACTCTTCAAGCATGCAGGATTTGATCACATATATTCTTTAGCTCTGGAAGTTTCTCTTCAGTGATGTTCTTGACCGTTGATTCTTCCTGGAAATTTTCTTTCTGGGTCTCTGGGACTCCAATGATTCTTAAGTTGTCTCTGTTGAGCTTATCATAGACTTCTATTTTCCTCTGTTTTCATTCTTTGACTAATTTTTCTATTGTCTGTTCATTTGCTTTAAGTTTTTTTTTCCAATCTCTCCCGCTGTATGGAGTTGTTATTTATGTCATCTTCCACAGCACCAATTCTATTCTCAGCTTCTTAGCCTGTTGGAGAGCGTATCCATTTTGTTATTCAATTGGTTTACTGAGTTTTTCAGGCCTGTTATTTGACCTGTTATTTTAGTTTGGAGTTTTGTGATTTCTGTCTTCATATTTTCTTGGTTCTTATTAGTGTTCTGTTCAACTCGATCCATGATTTCTTTGAGTTCTTTGAGCATCTTCTATATTTCTTGTCTAAACTCCTTATCTGAGAGATTGATTAGTTGGTTGGTCATTTTCTGGTAATCAGAATTGTCATCTTCATTCTCTATGTCTGATGCTGGTCTGCATAGTTTCCCCATTGTCACACTTGTATTGTGGATATTTCTACATGTTGTGGTGGTATTCATTGGCTAAATGATGTGTGTGGCCACGCTCCTCTGGCTCTACCCTTTCTGGGTGGGTCAACTTGCCTCCAAGGAAGGGGAGCCCTCCATGGATGAAGCATCACACAGGATCAAATTTTAGGCCCAAGCATGCAGCAGAGAAGGCAGTCTGGGGAGAAATGCTGGGCTTCATTGATCCAGCTCAGTTCTTAGTGTGATTTTTTCTTCTTGTTGCAGTGGTGTTCTTTGCTTAGAAAGAGTGCACGGCAGCGTAGTGAAGCAGAGCTAAGTGCTCTTCTGGAGCCCTAAGAGAGCAAATTTTCTGGGCCCTTTTCGGCCCACTCCCAAGAGGTTCAGGAGACAGGACAGGAGACAAACACACACAGGCAAAACTCACAGATTCTCACAGTCGGGCCCCACTGGGCCAGCATAGATTTTCCCAGCCTGACATCACAAACAGGGGACCTGCCTTCTGTGAAGTACTGCTTATAGCCGGTTTTCACTTTAGGAAGCAGTTCCTTGGCATCCCAGCCCCTTGAATGAGCCTCTGGGAGAGCAAATTTTCTGGGCCCTTTTCGGCCCACTTCCAAGAGGTTTGGGAGACAGGACAGGAGACAAACACACACAGGCAAAAATCACAGTTTCTCACAGTCCGAAGTTGCACAATTTCATTGGAGTTGATACTTCCAATGGGTATATCAGTTGACCTTCCCATTAGAAAATTGCTGTGGCTCTCTTAAAACTTGATATTTTTATATTTTAATTTTTTCTAAATTAATGAATAAGTTCAAAGCTAAGTTCTAGTTGTGTTCAGGGGACCATATGTGGTGCTGGGAATCAAACTGGAGCCAGTTACATATTTAAAAAGTTGTTTTAAATGGAAAAGTGTTTATTATAGAACAATAAGTTAAACAAAAAGAAATCAGCCTGAAATAATTTTAATGCAATAAAAATAAATATTCAAGTAGTCAAGCTTATAAAAGATTGTCCCAGAAATAAACTTAAATACAATAAAAAAGTACAATTTGGTGGTAATTCAATCTTTATCTAAAAATGATTGTAATGTTGTCATAATACTGCTTTCTCATTTTGAAAGAGCATATAAATATAATATTTCTTGATGTTTGGAAAAATTGTGCTACAACTTATTATTCTGTTTTCTAAGTCTTCATCTGGCTCCAAGTAAACTGTGTTTATTTTTCTTCATTCCTGCTATTATTTTTAACATTATTCCTTTTTGGTAGAACACCGTGTACTTGACCTAGAAAATAGTGTATGTGTGTGTGTGTGTGTATGTATGTATGTATGTATGTATGTAAATCAGGATAGAGGGTGTGAAAAGAAAACATTTCAAGATTTGTACCTTTAATTAGATAACATGTTTATATTACAAAAAAACTGCTTTTCATAATTCATAGCAGAGGAATATGAATTTGTGTATATCACTTGAAGACTTCATATATTCATGTTTAGGAAATTAACTTAGATGAATACTGGTCTAAGTAGTGAAATTAAAGCGAAATTACTTTTTTTTTATTTTGGGACCACACTCGGCGGTGCTCAGGGGTTACTCTTGGCTATCTGCTCAGAAATAGCTCCTGGCAGGCCGGGAGACCATGTGGGACGCCGGGATTCAAACCAAACACCTTAGGTCCTGGGTCAGCTGCTTGCAAGGCAAACACCTCTGTGCTATCTCTCCGGCCCGAAATTATCTTTTTTTTGGGGGGGGGCACACCCGATGGTGCTCAGGGGTTACTCCTGGCTATCTGCTCAGAACTAGCTCCTGGCAGGCACAGGGGACCATATGGGATGCCGGGATTCGAACCAACCACCTTAGATCCTGGATCAGCTGCTTGCAAGGTAAACACCGCTGTGCTATCTCTCCAGCCCGAAATTACATTTTCTTTTGGTGCTGGTGAGGAGGGAATAAAGATGATTGGACCACATCCAGCTGTGCCCAACTCCTGGCAGTGCTCAGGGGACTCGAAGTGGTACTGAGTCACGTGCAAGGCAGTGCTTTTCTCTTACTCTTATACAATCTTTCCAATTGACATTCATTTTTGTATTTTTGTAATTTTTTAAGTTAAAGAAACATGTTCACAATAGTGTGCTAACAATTATAATCTTGGTAGAGATGAAATTCTTTAAAATATGGACTTGCATTTGTAGGGAAAAGAATTAAAATACATCAGAAAAGTTATAGTATAAAATTAAATAGAAATTTATTCCTGCCCACATATAACCTTCAGAAGGGGAGCTATATTCCATCTGTTTCAGGTTAGCTTTAGCAGCCAACCTGTGGAAACTTCTAGAATAAATTATTAGGTTCCCACAGGTACCCAAGTAGATTTGTCCTTTCCCCCTGTCCTATTATTGACCAAACTTCTTTCTATTCTATTATTTTCTACCTCAATCAACTTTTCTGAATTTCTCTGCCATATTCTACTGAAATATTTCTTAACCTCAGTACAAGAACTCTGCAGCAGGTTTCAGAAAAATAACCAGGATTTTACCTTTAACAGACAGTCCAGGAATGGAATTGTGATATTTTTCTCTGAGTCTGAAAGCCCTGGTTGACACTGTTACCTTATATCCATCTGCTGTATGTATATCAGGTGTCTTTATGATCTCTGAGATTTTAGTGTGAACATCTCTGTGCTGGGACAAATGGGCCTTTTGTGCATTCTTTCCCTTTCCCACATGCTTCCCGGGTAGAATCATGATTACTCAGAGCAGAAGTGATTTGCTGTGTTGATATTTGTTCTTGCTCTTCTTGCCTGAAACAAGGCCATTTTCCAGTCATCTCACTATTTGGGCTCTTTGTTGATTCATATATTAATTTGTAAAGAGGTTGTTGCTGCGTTTCCTTCGATTTTCAATACGATGTTAGTTTATATTAAGAGTGTTACATTATGAGCTCAAAGACAGGAAATCGAAAACAACAACAACAAAGTAAAACTTGATAAATAAAACATTTAAAAAATTAAGATAAAGGGGCCAGAGCAATAGCATTTGCCTTGCATGTGGCTGACTCGGATTTGATCCCCAGAATCTCATATGGTCCCCTGAATCTGCCAAGAGTGATTTCTGAGTGCAGAGTCAGGAGTAATCTCTGAGCACTGCTAGGTGTGGCCCAAAAAGCAAAGTAGTAGTAGTAGTAGTAGTAGTAGTAGTAGTAGTAGTAGTAGTAGTAATGATAATAATAATAAATAATAAAATTATTATAAAGTCTTGTACAATGAAATCGGAGTGCAAACCAAATAGGATTTTCAACTTGAATGCTCTTCCCCCAGGAGGCCTCTCAGAAGAATTTTCCAAGCAAAGGTTGTCTTCTTGGGTGCCTTTTCTGCAGGGAGCTGTATCACTGCAGTCTTGGAGGCTCCTATGGTTTCCATCTGCTTAAATTTGAACTAAGGAGTGGGTTTGAATCTACTAATTAAGATTTTCCTAATTGTGTAAGCAGAATGTCATCTGATACTATTTTTCTCTCTATGTGTCTGGAATGGGCCCAGAGGTTTCATGAATCTCACTTCTTAATAAACTGAGCTTTATGGAACACTGTTACGATTTGAGGGCACTTTGTTTAAATATCAGCCTTATTCCCCACCATCTTATCAGCATTATTCTTTCTTCTTTGTGTGGTAGGTGCCTTTCTATCTTAAGTTGCTGGCAAGAATATAACAAGTTAACCCTCTGATTTTCAAAATATGGATACTGGGGCACCTGGAAATTTACTGGAAATTAAATGATTGGACCTTTGTCCAGACCCACTGGAGGTGAATCTCTAGAGATAGAACCCAGCATTCTATTATTTCAAGCCTTTTATTGTGATTTTGATGCAGATTAAAATTCTAGAAACTGAAATCTAAGCTTGTGAGCAATTACCATGATATGTGCAATCAAAGTGATATTTGTAAGGTGTCATGAAAAAATATGACTTTATGTTTTATAATTTTTTCCAATTTATATTTTGGTATACTTTTAACATACTCAACGTGGCAGGTTCTTTGTATATGTATGATTTATCAATAAGTGCATGTTATATATGAGTAGTACATATTTAAATTTTTATTACTAGGATGCATGATATGTAAAGTGGGAAGAATGTTTATCTAAATACAGTATTTTAAACTATGTTCTACATAAAATGGATCCATTGGATATAAGCAATGCTGTAAATTTACACTAATGTATTTGCATTATTCCTTGCTTCCAAAATGCTTTATGGATAATGTTCACTGTTCTTATGCAGAAAATTCTCACATTCTCAGTGAAGTAGTAAAAAGAGGCCTCTGCATTGTTTCCTGAACTATTTCCTTGGGCAAAGAGAGAATAATGATGTCTCAAGAATAGACCCACAAACCACAAACAATATCAATGGCAGCTTTCAACTGCTCAGTGCATTTGTTTTGGGCATGTAGAAAAGGAAACAAAGAGCTAGACAAAGAATTTTTCTATTTTGACTCATTACTGTTCTCTTTCCTATACTCAGTGTTCTGTATAGATGGAGGGACTCCTGGGGGCTTAGAGGACACCCTGCACTTCATGGCAATTTCCCACTTCCCCACATTTACCAGCTTGTGCCCCCTCTGACACTAGGCTCCCTTTGTGTTATGCATTACCCTGAACTAGAAAGAAAACATCATTGTGGACCTATTATAATGAAAAAAATGGAAGAACTAAGAATAGGACTAACTTGTAAACGATAATAATTTAAGAACTTAATAAAAAATATAAAAAAAGGATTGTTACAATTATTATAACATTTTATATAAGTGTGTTTTCAATAACTATGCCTGGGATAAATGAACATGTAAATACAGTTCTGTTCCTGAGGACTAAGTCCCAGTAATTTTTCCTAGGAGTGCAAAGCATAAACATAGGTTTGAGTTTTATTATAGCATTTATTATTTTATAATTTTGAATATGTTCCATAACTTCTCTTACGCCTCATTTCCTTTGATTTGTCAATCAAAGATAAGGATAGTAATTGCTTTATAAGCTTATTGGGAGAATTAGGGAGAGGTAGATGCTTAAAAGCAGGATATCTCATATATAGTGACTTCTGTTTAATGTTTACTACATTGTATTTTGAAAATACTGAATCAAATTCCAAAAAATAATAGTGTACACCTACTCTCAATTTTTTCATTGAAGCTCACAAACCTTTTCCTGGTCAAGGCCTAATGATCTTAAGTGATTTATGCGGTTTTTTTTAATCAAAAATAATGCCTCAATTTTTACCTCAAAGACTGACCTAAACATTTGTTAATGACTCTCTCCTCCTTCCCATATGTCTGTCTACTGAGAGAGCTATTTCTGTTCCTGAGCTAACTATTGGCAAAAAATGCAGAACAGTTTCATTCTGCTTCACTTAATGGCACACTGTATTTCATCATTAAGAAAGAAAAAGAAATTGTATGTGCATCTCCATAGTGATTCCATTTAGTTGAAAACCTTATGGTAGTAAGATGATAATATGTCAAGGAGGGAATAAAAGGATTGCAAGTCTTCTAGCACCACTCAGAATATTAATTTGTCTTAGATGTAATATGTTACCATCAAATAAAATCTCATAGGACAGTAATAGAAGTTTCCATGGATTCTTTAAAACTCCAGACTAGTAATGCTTTCCATCCTCCCTAATTTCATCCTTTTTTGAAGACTTTTTTCATCCTTTTTTGAATACTAGTATAAAATCAACAAATATTCTTTAAATTATTAAGTAGGAAGAAAGTCTAGGGATAATGTGCAAAATTCAACTCCCTGAGTCACTTCTCTACATATTGTGCTGTTATGTCTCATAGTTCCCACGTATACTTCACTAAATCTTTTCAGCAGTGCTATATGTATAGGTATTAATGATCCTAAGTTAGTATTTAATGCACTGAAAAATGACGGAGAAGTAACTATGAAATTTTCCTAAAATTTCAGAGTTACAAAGAGCAAAATCAAGATATTAATCCAGAGTTGTTTGAGTCTAAACCACTTATGCTTTATGTGGGAGCGGAAAGGGTAGCCTTTATGTGAATGTTTTTTACTTCCTTTGAGAAAATGTGAGGAACTGCAGAAAAGTGGGTGACACCTCTTCAATATCAGATTGTTGTTGTTTTCCCTCATTAGCTTGAATGGTCTAAAGGCAATGCTGTGGAGTCAGAATGATAGATAGTTCAGCAGGTAGTGTACTTGCCTTGCACATAGCCGACCAGGGTTCCGCTCATGGCCTCTCACATGGTCCTTTGACCCCAATAGGAGTGATTTCAGAGCACAGAGTCAGGAATAACCCCTGAGAACCACTAGGTATGCTCCCTCCAAGAAAACCAAAATAATACTAGTCATAAAGTAAAAAATATAGTCATTAGCTTTTTCCTGTGAAAATATTACTCGTTTCACATTGGCCAATATACACCATCGACCTATCCCTTTCTAATGATAACACAAAATTGGGGGGCAAAAAAGACAGGTCACACTTCCCAATGTTAGTCTTGAAAACTCAGTATAATTCATTTCAAAAAACACAGATGGAAAGCCTAGTGCCTACCCCAGAACTGTACTAGAAAAACAGGAGTAATGAGGGAAATTTCCTATTTGGGGGGGATACTAATCTGGGAGAAAAAATATACTCAAATAATAATAATGCATGTTCCTGATATTAATATTCCCTTTTCACTTGTTGCTTATCTACATAAAATGGCTGTTGTGTATATGACTTTTTATTTGGTTTGAGGCCATGACCATCAATGCTCAGGATTCACCCTTGTCTCTGTGCTCAGGGATCACTTCTAGGAGGGCTTGGGATACCTAGGGATGCTAGGGTCTAGGACCCAGAAGATGACTAAATGTCATAGATCAATTTTTCTGTAAGCTTAAGGCCACATATTTAAGGTCTGATACTCCCAGCAAGCACAGGTTTGAGCTTGATAGTTTAACTGTGAGGAATCCCCAGAAAAAGTCCAGAAGACAGCTCTGTGTCATAGGGCTGGAGAGAGAGTACAACACATAGGGCCCTTTCTTTGCTGGTAAATGACCCAAGTTTCATCCTTGAAACCTCATAGAGTCCCATGAGCCCAAATGGTCAGGGTACATGTCAAAAAGTAAATTTTATTCCTGATGTTTTGCATGAAGTGAACTTGACCTCCCTAGCTAGCATAGGAAAATAAAAATTAATGAAAAAAATGAAACAATGGTGAAACAAAGATGATGATGGCAGAACTAGCATTGTAATTATAGCCTTTAGATCTCTAATTTAGCATCTCTTATCTACTTTGTAAAGATACTTAGGAAAATCATAAATTGATATCCTCTATGAGCCAGATAGCAATCCATTTAAGTATTAAAACTTATGGGATAAATAACATAAACTTTCTTACCCCTAGTGAATTTATTGAGGGTAGGAAGAACTCATGATGAAATATGGTAGTTTGCATGAATAAAGGTATCGGTCTCTTGTTTGCATAAGGCATTTGCCTTTTTTTGTAGAAAATAACTTTAACTCCATTTGAAAATACACTTTTCCATATTGACAAGTGTCAAATTCTAAAACTTATTTTAAAATGACAATATAACTGCATGCTAAGAAAAATAGTAATACTACAGAATCCTCTTAAGACATGATATTTTGGGGCCGGTGAGGTGGCGCTAGAGGTAAGGTGTCTGTCTTGCAAGCACTAGCCAAGGAAAGACCACGGTTTGATCCCCCCGGTGTCCCATTTGGTCCCCTCAAGCCAATTTCTGAGTGCTTAGCCAGGAGTAACCCCTGAGCATCAAATGGGTGTGGCCCAAAAAACAAAACAAAACAAAAAGACATAATATTTTAAGAACTTTTGGAAATTCTGTTTAGGAGGCTCCCTCTATCACCATGGGAAACTTCCTACCCTTTCCCCAGTCTATTGTTTTAAATAAAATCTTTTTTATGTGAATTTAGCAGGAAACCAATAAAGAACTTCTAGCAATAAGTAGGAGCCTGGCACTGAAAAGTTATATTATAAAATTCTTTTTTTTAAAAAAAAAAAAGAGGTTATGAAATGCATGGAGTCAAAAATAATATAGGAGTGAGGTATAGGCTTTGTATATACCTAAGTTAATTAGATTCCCAGAACTGCATGTCTCCTCTCCCACCCCATGCAGTTTCATTGTGTTTAGCTCTTCACTAGATTATGCTAAACATCACTGAGTATATTCTTGGTGGTCCCTACTACCAGTGTCTACATAGAACTGTTGTCTCTATCCCTATCGCTATCAACCAAACTGGGCCAAAAAAAGATGGAATGGCCTCAGGATCCTTGAGCAGCACCCAAAAAAGCTCTAACTCTTTTCTGAAGCTTTAATGAAAGCAGGGAATGAACCAGATAGCTCCATTGGTGCACTAAAATTCTCATAGAAGCAAGCAATCAACAGTTCATTTTATTATTTTTTTTTGAGGGGGGGGACCATACTCAGTGGTGCTTAGGAGTTATTCCTGACTCTGCACTAAAAAATTACTCCTGATTGTATTCAGAGACTATATTGGAATGCCAAGGACTGAATATACCTAGATATGCTCTGTGCAAATCAAACACCTTACTTCTATACTGTTTCTTCAGCCCTAACAAAATGTATTTTAACCATATTTCTAAATCCTACCTGAGAAGTATTTCTTTAATATTTTTGAGAACCTAAAATAATAAAATTGCAGGACTATGAGGTCATGTTTGGACCATTTTTTATCCCACCTCAGATAGGCTCTTTGGAAATCTTTTATATCAGGTGAATGAAGTACCAAAGTTTAAAAATCTTTATTTTAGAAGTAAAAATTATTTCACAAATTAAAATGTAGACATACATGTTTGCTTCTTTTATAAATAGAAGCATATATCTGGGGGGATAATTCAAAGGGCTGGAGTTTAAGCAAGGCCCTGAGTTTAAGTCCCTGCACATTATGCTCCACCACACCCCACACTTCCAAATATAATGCTGGTGGCTCTCTAGCCTGAACTGTACCACAAGGTCCACTGAACCTGAGCAGTGAAACATGAAGCAGTGAAATTCAGTGCAAGACCCAGTACTACCTAGAATGAACTGGGGTTTTTTTCTCATACACCACTGGAGATCAGAAAGAAAAACATTGAGAGAATCAGAGAAATAAATGGAAAGGTTAAAGACTCAAACCAAAAAGCACCGGAGTGTATGATAAGAGGTCAAGATAGAATCAAAAAGATAATTTCTTTTGAGTATCAAATCTTGCTTTATGAAAGTTCATTTATTTTTGACCAATAGTCATCAAGACAGGAATGGGGCTTGTGTGAGAGACAAGTCCTTGAATGTCAGAGACATGAATTCAGATTCTCAGTAATGGGGGGGGGGAATCCATTATCAAGTATCAAAACAAAGAAATCATGATATACAGACATTAACCCCTTTGACCTCTTATACCCTAAGAAATGCCCAAAAACCCCTTAAGAAGTCATTACCTATTCCCAACTCTCCTTGTGATGTTTTAAACATGTCTTAAGTAATAAACAATAGATGATATATAATTCAATAGAATCTACAAAATACTTTTAGTCTTATTAGTATTATTTCATTACATCAAATATAATAATACCAGGAAATAGTAGCTATTGAATTCTTGCTTGTTTAAATAAATATACACATAATAGGATATTATACTCAGTAGTGTTCAAAGGACCCAGGTACATGCCCAGTGACTTTCAAGGACCATAATATGCTGTGGTCAAACTCAGAAGCAGCAAAAAGCTATACTTGATTTTACTACTTGAACTAGCTCAGTGACTATAACTTTATATATATATATATATATATATATATATATATATATGTATGTATGTATTATATGTGTGTACTTTTCAAGTATATACATATATATTTATACTTTTCATATGGATAAAGAGTAATGGTGCTCTTTATCAATATGGTGTTTGATCTTTCTACCCATTATTTATCAATTCAGTTGAGTCAAATAGTCTAGCCTAGAGAGCAAACCAAAAGATGGAGAGCAAAATTTGACCCCAAAGCATAAGAGGTACTGGCCCTCTGAGCCCTAGTGCTTTTTGTGAAATACTCAGTTACCACCAAAAGATAATTGACTTGCACTTCAGGTTCTACTTTGCTGTTTAAAGTTGTTTCATTTCTGACTGAACCCATATAGCTCCAGGGCAGAGTTTGATCCTGACTCCTGTTCAGGAGTAGGAAGTCACTGGAGCCATATGTTCCATGAAATTATATGCTGTGAAGTGAGGGGAATTACTGCAATTACTTCTTCAAAGACTCCTGAGGGAACCAAACTGCTATGACTTTCTGTGAAGAAAATACAAGAGGTTTCAACCTCAAACACAAGCTTCATATAAACTCACTAGAGAAAATCATAAGAAAAATGTAGAAAATAGGGGAGTCAACTATTATAGAGATACCTTGAAAAATGACTTGCCTCTTTTCTTTGGATTAGGACACTTTCATACAACAATGTTTATTTAGATAAGAAATAGTATAGTCATTTAGGGCTGGATAAGTGATGTAGCGGTAGGTCATTTGCCTTGCATGCAGCTGACCTAGGGCAGACCTTGGTTCAATATCCTGGCATCCCATATGGCCCCCCAAGCCAGGAGCGATTTCTGAGCACAGAGAGAGAGAGAGAGAGAGAGAGAGAGAGAGAGAGAGAGAGAGAGAGAGAGAGAGAGAGGTGTCTAACTTTCCGTGGATTATGAAAAGTCATGGGGTCACCTGTAGAAGTCTCCTTCACAGAAATGATGGGAAAACTGGCCTTGGAGGTGTGGCAGAACTTGGCACAGCATTAGGGAATGTCCTTCCTGATCAGTGGAACACATCTAAGAGAATAGCATTGTGTGTATTTAAAGTAATACCCTAGTGATTACTATCCTGGAGTAAATCATGCAATCCCATTCTTTGGGGGGTGGGCACACCCAGCGGCGCTCAGGGTTTATTTCTGGCTCTGTACTCAGAAATTGCTACTGGTAGGCTCAGAGGACCATATGGGATGCTGGGATCGAACCCGGGTCCATCCTGGGTTGAAGCATGCAAGGCAAACGCCCTACCGCTGTGCCCCATGTAATCCCATTCTAGCTCAGAACTATTTCTTAGTTTGCTGTTTGTTCAGAAATAGCAAAACAAAAGAAAACACACCACTCTTCAGGAGCCTTACCTTGTCTTTAGGCTGAATAGTCATCAGAACTGAGGCTGCAAAAAAGAGACTTGCATTGCCTTACTGAAAGAAATCTGGTTCTTATGATGCTCATCACTGCTAGTTGACAGTCCTCAACTGTCATCACCAAAATCTGTCTGTAGGTCTCTCCTTTTTTCTATTACCAATGCTTATTTAACCATAAACAATATTTAGGAACGGTAGTCATGTCAACAGTATTTTAGAATATGCAACTAAGAAAAGCATTCAAGAGAATGCAAGGCTATGTAAATAGAAATTTGACATGTTAAGACGGATTGTAATGAACTTCTAACACTCCTTCACAGTTTTCACTTGTTTTCTCACACATGATTTGGTCCTTGCAACAACCTTGAAATACTTGAACCATAAATAGCTGTTCTCCCTATTTCATAGCTGAAGAGACTGAGTCTCAGAAAAATTAAAATGCTTTTCCTAGGATTATAATTCTAAGTAGTTCAGTCTATATTTAGAACTAAGTTTTCTGACTCCAGACCCATTTTCCTTTTCTTATGTCTTTCTTCAACTAAATATATAAACCATTACATTAGAGACAGACTTTCAACACAGAAAACATTTTTCTGCTTTTTAAAAAGCTGTTAACAGCTGCACATAACACCAGAATCTGACAACCTTGGCAAAAGAGCAGACATTTGCAAATCCTAAGCATTTCAAAGCTAAAACCCCCAGTATGTGAATGTTTTAACTTGGCCACACTACGAAGGGCTTCTCAACTGTCTTTGTCAATTTATGCCATGTCTATTTTGCCCTTTATTTGAGGAAATTAAATTCCCATTTGATGTTTATGGCTGTACATTTGTCGTACATATGTCTCCTCACTAGATTATACAATTAACATTTAACTATACTTACTTTACCATATATCTACCTTTGTTTATTCCTCCATCAAATATCGATCCATATTATTTTTCTAAGGTTGAAGATAGCTGTAAACATTGCTTAGAGTTTAATCATCATCTGAATGGCTATAGCAAAATTTGCATATGATGAAGTACAGACATCTTGAGAGAGAAGGTATGGAGTGCCGAGCATCAAATCCATCCCCTCACACATGTAAGGCATGTGCTTTGTTGCTGAGCTATATCTTCAGTCCTCAGATATACACATTCTAAATGAATCTTCAGTACATTTTATCAGACGTGGAGTATTGCCTTACCACATAAAGTTCTCTCCTCTTATATCCCCTATTTATTCCCTTGCAATCATTAGTCTAATATCTGTTCCTTAGTCTGTTCTAGAACACCATATAAAATGCAGTATGTACTCTTTTGTGTAAAACTTCCTTTAAGTATAATATGATTATTTTGTGTGATTTATGTTTAATATTTTTATATCCAGTTTCCTCCTTTTAAATGTTAATTTTTATTCTGCTGTTGAAATATTATAGCTTCTCTATTATTTCTGTCTAACTTCCATCCTGATTGTTTCCATTCTTTTGTCCATTCTAAATAAAACTCCTCTATACTCTGAAGAAGATATTTTTATAAATATATATATATATATAAATATAAATATATTCTCTTGGGTAAATATTTAGAAATGGAACTGTTAAATTGTAGGGTTGGTATAGTTTAGTGTTATTGGTTCCTTTCAGAATATTTTTAAAAGATTTGTAAATCATTTTAACTTCCACCAAGAATATCTGCACATCTCTGTTATCTTCCACAATTGGTGTTATCAGTCTTTTTAGTTTTGGTACTTTTGTCATTTTGGCTGGAGAGATAGCTCAAGGAACTAAGTACATACTTTACTTAGTGAAGGCCCAGGTTTGATCTCAGGCACTGCATGGTACCCTGAGCACCACTGTCAGTGACAGAGATAGGGCATTGCAGGAATGACCCAAAACCAAAATAAATGATAATAATAATTTTATACATGGATGGGTGTGCACTGTTCTACTTTAAAAGTTAATTTTAATCTGAAGTATTATGCTATACAATACTGTTAATAACAGGCTTCAGGCATATGATCTTTTAATATCACACTTTCTTCCACCAGGGTGTACACTTCGCTCCACCATTGTCTCAGTATTCTCTTTGTGGTTTACAAAATTAGAATACCTTCGTTTCTGTTATCAAGGTAACTGGGGCAGTATTTGTATTTACATCTCCCATCATTATACTGGTGCAGGTGTCTTTAGCCATATGGTTCTCATCCTTAAGCAGATAATTAAAAGATTCATCATTTAGTGTTTATTTTAATGTTTTTGGGATGTAACTTGAATTTTAAAGTGCTATAATCATTGGGATGTTAATTTGGTGGAGTATTTTTTATTAATATTAAGACTTTAAAATTAAGCAACACAACCACCTAGCCATTGATTAATGCACTATATAAAGATAAATAAAACACTAGCTAGTCACATCATAACATGTCTTGGGCTAAATAGATTTAGCATCACCTCGTAGACTTAAACTTGATTAATAGGAGTGAATCATTGTATACTAAGCTTATAATTTGTGACAAATTTACCTCAAAATAAGTGGCTTCTTAACTGGGGAAATCTGTAGATCTAAATTTGTTTTATGTAAATATTTCTTCTTTTTACCTTAAAATTTAACCATATAAAGTTTTGATGTTTGATTTGTTTCTTTGGCTATTCCTTAATATTCACATTCTCATTGAAAATAAAATCTTACTATTTCTCAAATATATTTTAGTACACATTTTGACATTAGATATAATTAATTGGCATTTTTGTCAAAATTCTCAGAAAAGACCCTAAACTTTTAGTCAGTGAAATTTTCTTTGGCTTGGTGTCTATATAATTTGCATGGCAGCTTCTTTGGTGAATGGGTGCAGCTGCTGGGGCTTTGGCAGGGTAGGAACTCTGCCTGCCTCCCTCCCGAGAGCACCTCCGAGTTTTCAGTCTAGTGTACCTAGAGTTTTAAAGGTTGGCTTGCATTTCTTGTGAGCTAATTGGTGAAGCTGTGCAGCTAGGCCATTGTTACAAGGCAGCTGCTGTGTGCTGTGGATCTCTACTGATCTTTAACAACCATCTTTCTTTTTCTATACTTCAGTTTTCCAAGATAATTTAAGTATATGAATATGTGAGCATATGTGTGAACTTTTAATCTAGATATTCATTATGAAATGTTAGCACCAATTAATTTTTGTTAGGTTAATTGTATTTTGGTGACATTTATTCAGTCCCTTCCATAATATTTACAACAGGGTTTATGGTTTTTAGAATCTCGAGAGATTCTGAAGGCATTTGGGAGATAGCATTCAAGGAAATGTTATGAATCAGGCATTTTAATTCAGGTTCTGACTTGTCTGTTTTTTTTTTTACTTTTAGAGTTTTTATTTATCTTGTTTATAGTTTCATGCAATCAAGAGTTGAACCCAGGGACTCACACACATCAGGCATGCACTCTACAACTCCATCCAAAGACTCCACTCTAACTCCTTTTTGGGAAGCATTTAATTCCTTCCTCTTTTTCTCTCTTTCTCTCATTCTCTCTAACTGTAAATAATAAATTTACTAGCTTTCAAGATATATTAATGCATAATTATTTGTTTAATTTGGTTATATATGAATTTTGCATATTTTGGAACAAAGATACTAGATTCCTTATAGCTGATAGTGAGAATACATTAAGGCTTGGAGTTCTACTAATGTCCCACTCATCAAATATTCATACAAAATATTTATAATAGATTTTTGCTTGATTGGTTGGTTGAATTTTGGGTCCCCTGGTGGTGCTCTGGCTTGGGGGACCATATGGGATGACGGCAATTGAACCTGGGTTCTCAGACTTGGGGACCATATGGGAGGCTGGGAATCAAACCCAGGTTGGTCCTGGGTTGGCCATGTGCAATGCAAATGCCCAACCCACTTAAGTTTTTTAATCTTTATTTGTGTCCCTCAGGCTGGTGTCATGCATAGGTAAAAATAGACAGTTATGATTGGGGTAATGAGGAGCACAGTAAAGACTTACCTCGTTGAAATATGTCTTTAGAGTAAGACATTATGTTCAAAATTATATCTTCAAAATTTATCTTCAAGCTTCTCTATTGAAATCAAAGTATTAGCTGACAATAGACAAGTTCCTTTTTATTACATGAACCATTAATGCCTATTAATCTTTCAGCATATAGAAAATTATGAGGGTGATGGGACTCAGAGACATTTTGATAGGCTGATGATAGGAAATAATGAGAGCTTGTGTGTGATTGTGGTGGAGAGAGTGCGGAGGAGCCCCAGGAGCAGCTAGACAGCCAGAGGGTTAGAAGCACCTGTGGGAGGAAGCTCAGAAAGAGCTTCAGGTGCTTTTGCCAAAGATACATTTGCTTTTAGTGCTAGCCTAGAGCTGGACACATAAGAGGCAAAGAGGGAGGGAATAAGGTTGTCTTTCAATTTTTCAGATTAAATCTAATTTTGCATATAAACTCTAGAGGCATTTTGTTCTCTCTAACAAAAGAAAGATGTAAGATGATGCAGGTATACTGGGATAGAGGCAAAGAAGTCTGCACCTTTCTGTTACATAAACCATATAGTTATAAAAGCTCAGCTTCATCTATGAAATAAGTATTAAAATTATCAATAATAAAGATAGATATAATTAGAATCATAAAGTGCTGTTTAAATGCAAATTCTTTTTACTGTGACTCCAGGACTTCAATTAAAATGAAGACTTTTCTTTCTATTAATTACCCCTGACATTTTCCATTGACCCACTTTACAAAGGAATCAAAATCCAAATATTGTATTATTTAACCAGATTTCATTGCATTTTAAATGAATGCATTTGAAATAACAAACTGCATTAAGATATTTGACAAAATTTGATTTTAGTCTTTCTCATTCCTAATGTATTTCTAAACTTTACCTCTTTTACTTAACTTTATTAAACACAGCTATTTTTAGTTGTATATAAAATGGTTTCAGCAACTTTTCTAAAAAAGATCAGTGATCAATTCTTGTTTTATTTATCATATTTCATGTTCATATTTATCAATCATCTTGAATAAAAGTTCAAGTATTTTAGAAAATTATTTGCAGTATAAGTTCAGTTTTTATTTAACTTTAGATTGTTAGACATTTCATAGATTTTAATTTCTTTTCATTTTTAGTAAAAAACTATTTCATTAAAGATATTTGACCTTTCATAACTAATCACAGCAAATAATAAAGAAATTTGTTTATTGGGATTTTTAATCATACCAATCTTAATATAAAAAGCTATCTTATAATGGTAGTTGAATATCTCTTAACTAGTTTCTCAAAAAATAAGGACTCTTCCTTTTTTTGGCAGAATATGTTGTTGTTGTTGTTTGTTTTAAATTTCATTTAGACTCCACTTGAAGAGGATATTTTATAGTTTAAAGCTACTTTGAAATTTTTTCTTACCTTTTAATTGTCTGGTATTTTCAATTACTTGTTTTTGGTCTGAGCAGAAATGTTATGCTGACAGGGGGAAAAATGAACTGTTAGTCAGAAGGACACTTATATAAGAACTGCGATATTGGTCATTGGTTTGAAAGCTGAAAGTCCTACATTTTAGACTCAAGGCTTTAAAGAATCTTTATTGAGCTTTTCCACATCACAGACCTGAAACAAATGGCTGATGTATAAAATTTTAAGAATGCTCACAGCTTTTCCCTTTTATTCTGTTGCAGCCCAGAAGATGGTGAAATTCATCCAGAAATATGTCGGCTTTATATCCAGTTGCAGTGCTGTTTAGAAATGTATACAACAGAGATGCTAAAATCCATATGTCTGCTGGGGTCTCTTCAGTTTCATCGAAAAGGTAACTACATTTAATGTAGTGCCACAAATACTGGAGGGTGTTAAACAAATGCTCATCTTCTGCAAAGTGTCTGTATGCACACAGTTAAAATTGATGGAAATGTTCAGGAAATGTCTGATATAATTAATGCAGAAATCTTTATCATTTTAAGTACAAAAGAACACTGACCACATTGAGCTGTAATTGTGGTAGAAATTGTGATAACCTGGATTCTTTAACTTATTATTTACCATTTGCAAACATTATTTTTCTTAGCATCTATATAAGTAGTAAAATTATGTAATGATCTTAAGTAACAAATACTATCCAAAAAGGCTATTTCCCTAGAGAAATTAGGTGACAAAGACAAATTACATATTGTGTCCCAAAGAATTAACAATGAGGTAACTCAACAAACATATTATTTTAATCACATTAGTAATATAAAATTTTATTTCCTTAATCTTAGCTGAAATGGGACTATTTTGTCTTAAATGACTAAAACCTTGCAGAAAAAGCAGTGGTTTTAGCATGATTTGTTCAAAATCCTGTTGAGTGAGGACTTGTCTTCTTATTATAGACTTTACCCCTCAAGTACCTTCCTTCCAGCAGTCTACACATTTCCATAAAGAGAAAGAAATTCTGGGTCAGAGACCTAGTATAAAGGCATAGGACTTGCCTTGAATGTGGCTGACCTTAGTATGTTCAATCCTTGGCACTACACACAGAATTAAACAAGGAGTGACTACACCTAAGCACAGAGCAGGAGTAAACCCTGAGCACCTCTCAGTGTGACCCAACCACTACTCCTGGGGGAACAAAAAGATAATAAAACACCCTTTCTAAATTATTAAAATTTCCGAAATTTATTATTATTGGGCCAGATAAGATCATGGGTCTACACTTGAACCAATCACTATAGAAAGGCATGCAATTGTATTCCTTGGTTTAGGTAATCAAAGTCCATTGCTAGAGCTGTCAATCTATTTCAACAGTGGTTATTACATGAACAAAGAAGGTGAAATAGAATAAATGCCATGCCGAAAAATTAATTTTCTCTACTATATTTTTATTACCCCTTCATTGAACATTATTTATTGAGAATATGTGTGTATTAAATATAAGCATAGGTGTAAATATTTTTGGGTTTGAGTTCAGATTAGGGAAATGTGTAGATATGTATAAACCATAATCCCTGCCTGTGTTTTAAATTCAGATATAAAAATGGTAAATTCTGTAATAGTCAAGGGAAAAATCTCACAAGAGAGGTGGGGCTTGAGCTGGTTTAAAGATAGAGTTCAAATTTGGCAAGACCTTGGAGAGAAAGAAGCAATTGGAGATTTGAAATGAAATGAGCTATAACTTGGGGAACATAGATATCATCATAAATACTCGAAAAAATCAAATATTGCATAAACACATATACATGCACACAAAATTTTAAAATGGGACTGTGGTATATTGTGCTAAATAATTTCTCGGTATACCAATATATAATTTATATTGATCTTTTGATGTCTCCTTTACTCTTGTTATTAAAATAAGCAAATATGGCTAAAGAAATTAGTTTTCTGTAACACTTAATGGCAAATCAGAAAATTGAATATTCAGACACACTGATGAGTCAAATCAGTTTTTCTTTCTTTCTCTTCTCTCTCTACTCCCTCTTACTCACCCCCAGACAAATGCACACACACACACATACACATACACACACAAACACACAGATATATTCACACATTAGCATAGATTTACTCTTGACTGAATAAGTTGAATTTGTAGAGTATTTCTCCATGTCTTGCTATAATTGCATGTTGCTATTGGCATCCACTTTGTTACTGAGATGCCTTCAAATGACCAGCGACCTTCACTCCCATTCCTGCTTTAACTCCTCAGTTTTTTTGTCACCTGGTCTCATATTATCTATTCCTACTTTTTTGTTTTTTACAACTGGCTTTTATGGACAATTTGGATAAGGGTAACGGCTCCCAAGTATTGTTTAAGAATCTGGGAGTAGGTACTGGAGAGAGAACAGCAATTAGGGCACTTAACTAGTATGCTACTGGCCTGGGTTCTATCTTGGATATTCTATATGGACCCCAAACTTACGAGGAGTGATCCCCAAGACTGATAGAGCCAGGAATAATCCCTGAAAACTGCTGGGTGAGGCCCCAAAATCAAAATAAGGAATACCCCTGATTCAATGTCACTATGTACCTTAAATATTACTGTGAAAGATTTGTAATTCACGTTGGTCACAATACAAATTATTTAAAAAATAAAAAGAAGAAGAACCTGTGAGCCACTCCTGATGATTCTCTTGCAGGTCAAGTAGATTAATGCTAGGGTCTCAGGGTGTGGCATTGTTTGATTGTTGTGGTTATCTAGAACACCAGGGTCACCTCAAAAGTTGGGTGCAGAGATCCAGAGCTCATCTTTGTGGGACTTAGGGAGCTAAGCAGTGATTATTGAGCTAGGCTCTGACACCTGTGCTATCTCTAAAATTGGCTTTTGAAAAGAAAACTCTTCTCTGCTAGTTGTTAGTGTAAAAGTCCAAGAGAGGGGCCAGAGTAGTGGTGTAAGCAGTAGGGCATTTGCATTGCATTACTAACCTAAGATAGACCTCGGTTTGATCCCCCAGTATCCCATATCGTCCCCAAGCCAGGAGCAATTTCTGAGCGCATAGCCAGGAGTAACCCCCAAGTATCATTGGGTATGGCCTAAAAACAAACAAACAAAAAAGTTCAAGAGATTCCCGTATTCGAATTTCTTCCTTATTATCTTCAGTTTTGAGCATAGAAATAAACACATTATAAGCTCAGCAGACATTTTGGGGCTTCCCCTGGCTTGCTTCAAGCTGGGAAATTTGATCTTCTCTGGTATTCATCCCCTGATGGCTTGCCTTGGCTGAGGTGAGTGTTTCTGGGCCGGAGTGGTGGATAAAGCTGACTGCTGGGCCCTTAGGCTCGGCAGACATTTTGGGGCCTCCCCCAACTTGCTTCAACCTGGGAACTTTGATCTTCTCTGGCATTCATCCCCTGACGGCTTGCCTCGGCAGAGGTGAGTGTTTCCAGGCCGGAGTTGCGGATAAAGCTGACTCTGCTGGCCCCCTTAAGCCCACCTATAAGGGGTCGAAGCAGAGGAGCAGCCACGCACTCCACCTAGCCAATAAATTCCACCAAAACACATAGAAAAACCCACAGCATAAGCGTGACAATGGGGAAACTATGCAGACCAACTTCAGCCATAGAGAATGAAGATGGAAACTCTGATGACCCAACAATGGCCAACCACCTAAGCAGTCTTTCAGAAATGAAGTTTAGAGAAGAAATATGAAGGATGCTCACAGAACTCAAAGAAAGTATAGATCAGAACACTAATAAAAATCAAGACAATATGAAGATAGAAATCAGAAAACTCCAAACTGAAATATCAGGTCAAATAACAGGTCTGAAAAACTCAGTAGACGAATTGAAGAACATAATGGATGAGCTTTCCAACAGGTTAAAAGCAGCTGAGGATAGAATTAGTGCGCTGGAAGATAAGATGCATAACAACTTTACACAGCAGAAGAGATTGGAAAAAAGCCTTAAATCAAAGGATCAGACAATGGAAAAATTACTCAAAGAATATGAGCAGATGAAAATAGAAGTCTTTGATAAGCTCAACAGAAACAACTTTAGAATCATTAGAGTCCCAGAGACCCAAGAAGAAAATCTCCAGGAAGAATCAACAGTCAAGAACATCATCACAGAGAAACTACCAGAGCTAAAGAAAACATGTGACCAAATCCTGCGTGCCCGAAGAGGTAACCAGCTAAAAAAGACCCCAGGAAAACACCCAAGACACATCCTAGTCACAATGATGAATCCCACAGATAGAGATAGAATACTGCAAGCAGCAAGAACTAAAAGGGAAATTACATTCCAGGGATCATCCTTGAAATTTACAGCAGACCTGTCACCAGAAACACTCAAGGCCAGAAGGCAGTGGTGGGATATAGTGACAAACTCAATGAAATAAATGCTTCACCAAGAATACTGCACCCAGCAAAACTCTCACTTTCAGGTTTGAAGGAAGTATACATGGCTTCACAGATAAACAACAGCTCAAAAAATTTACAGACTCAAAACCAGCCTTAAAAAAACTGAAAGATCTATTCTAAAGACAAGACAGAACAAAAAACACACCAAACTTCTACACAAAGATGGCAATAAATCCCATGACAATTATTTCTCTCAATGTCAATGGACTAAATGCACCCGTTAAGAGGCACAGAGTAGCGAAATGAATCAAAAAACTGAAGCCAACCTTCTGCTGCCTATAAGAAACACACCTGAATTGTCAGAATAAAAATAGACTCAAAATCAAAGGCTGGAGGAAAATAATTCAAGCAAACAACACCCTTAAAAAAGCGGGGTGGCCATACTAATATCAGATGACACAAACTTTATACTCAGAAAAGTTTTAAGGGACAAAGATGGATATTATGTACTAATCAAGGGATATGTACAGCAGGAAGAAATCACTCTCCTAAACATTAATGCACCCAATGAGGCACCAGCAAAGTAATTAATACAATAGTTGACAAATCTGAAAAAGGATATCAATAATAACACAATAATTGTAGGAGACCTCAACACAGGCTTGTCAATACTTGATAGGTCAACCAAATGGAAACCCAACAAAATTTACTAGACCTGAAAAGAGAAATGGAAGAAAGAGGCCTAGTAGATATATATAGACACTCCATCCTCAGAAACCTGGATACACATTCTTTTCCAAGTACACATCAGGAAGGAAGAAGGAGCATACATGAATAGCTTAATGACGCAGCTTATAGTAGAAAATGATCAAAAAAAGAAACTAAAAATAGGGAGACAGAAGGAAATAAAAAAGCTGAGAGCAGAAATCAATGAAATGGAAATCCAAAAACAATCCGAAAAATTAACGAGAGCAGAAGTTGGTTCTTTGAAAAAATAAACAATATTGATAGACCATTGGCAAAACTCACAAAGCAAAAGAGAGAGAAACTTGATAACGCATATTAGAAATGAAAAGGGGGATATCACTACAGATACTGCAGAGATTCAAAGGGTTTTCAGAGAATACTTTGAGAAACTCTACACCACTAAATATGAGAATCTGGACAAAATGGATACATTTTTGAACTCATATAACCTTCCACGGTTGAATAAAGAAGATGTAGCATATCTAAACACCCCATCACTATTTAGGAAATTAAAACTGTAATCAAAAATTTGCCCAAAAACAAAAGCCCAGGCCCTGATGGATTCATGAATGAATACTTTCAAACCTTTCAAGAGGAACTACTACCAATCCTGGCCAGGCTCTTTTATGAAATCAAAAAAAAACAGGAACACTTCCAAATAGCTTTTATGAAGCCAACATCACCTTAATACCAAAACCAGATAGAGATGCTGTCAAAAAAGAAAATTACAGATCAATATCCCTGATGAACACAGACGCAAAGATTCTCAACAAGATCCTGGCGAACAGGATCCAGTTCCTCATCAAGAAGATCATTCACTTTGATCAAGTAGGTTTCATCCCAGGAATGCAAGGATGGTTTAACATCCATAAATCTATCAACATAATACACAACATAAACAACAAGAAAAATAAAAATCACATGGTCATATCAATAGACGCAGAAAAAGCATTTGATAAGGTTCAACACCCATTCTTGATGAAAACTCTCAGCAAGATATGAATAAAAGGAACCTTTCTCAATATAGTTAAAGCCATCTACTACAAGCCAGTGGCAAATATTATCCTCAATAGATATAAACTAGAAGCCTTCCCTCTAAATTCTGGCACAAGACAAAGCTGTTCTCTCTCACCACTCCTATTCAAGATAGTACTGGAAGTACTTACTATAGCAATTAGGCAAGAAAAAGATATAAAGGGAATCCAGATAGAAAAGAAAGAAGTCAAGCTCTCACTGTTTACAGATGACATGATATTCTACTTAGAAAACCCTAAAGACTCTACCAAAAAGCTTCTAGAAATAATAGATTCATATAGCAAAGTGGCAGGCTACAAAATTAACACACAAAAATCAATGGCCTTTTTATACACTAATAATGATAGGGAATAAATGGACATTAAGAGAACAATCCCATTCACATTAGTGCTACACAAACTCAAATATCTTGGAGTCAACCTGACTAAAGATGTGAAGGATCTACACAAAGAAAACTATAAAATACTGCTCCAAGAAATAAGCGAGGACATGCAGAAATGGAAACACATACCCTGCTCATGGATTGGCAGGATCAACATCATTAAAATGGCAATTTCCAAAAGCATTGTACAGATTTAACGCAATTCCTCTAAAGATATCCATGACTTCTTTAAAGAAGTGGATCAAACACTTATGAAATTTATTTGGAACAATAAACAACCTCGAATAGCTAAATCACTCCTTGGGAAAAGGAATATGGGAGGCATTACTTTCCCCAATTTTAAGCTGTATTACAAAGCAATAGTTATAAAACAACATGGTATTGGAATAAAGACAGACCCTTAGATCAGTGGAATAGGCTTGAGTACTCAGAGAAGGTTCCTCAGACATACAACCACCTAGTTTTTGATAAAGGAGCAAGAAATCCTAAATGGAGCAAGGAAAGCTTATTCAACAAGTGGTGTCGGCACAACTAGTTAGCCACTTGCAAAAAAGCGAACTCAGACCCCCAACTAACACCATGTACAAAGGTAAAATCCAAGTGGATTAAAGACCTTGATATCAGATCTGAAACTATAAGGTATATAGAACAACATGTAGGTGAAACACTCCAGGACATTGAGACTAAAGGCATCTTTAAGGAGGAGACAGCACTTTCCAAACAAGTGGAAGCAGAGATAAAAAGATGGGATTATATTAAGCTGAGAAGCTTCTGCATCTCAAAGGAGATAGTGCCCAGAATGCAAAGGCCACCCACTGAGCGGGAGAAATTATTTACCCAATACTCATCAGATAAAGGACTAATATCCAAAATTTACAAGGTACTGATAGAACTATACAAGAAAAAAACAACTAACCCCATCAAAAAATGGGGAGAAGAAATGAACAGACACTTTGAAAAAGAAGGCAAATGGCCAAAAGGCACATGAAAAGATGCTCAACATCACTAATCGTCAGTGAGATGCAAATCAAAACTACTATGAGGTACCACCTCATGACACTGAGATCAGCACACATCACAAAAACAGAAAACAAGCAGTGCTGGCGGGGATGTGGAGAGAAAGGAACTCTTATCCACTGCTGGTGGGAATGCTGTCTAGTCCAACCTCTATGGAAAGCGATATGGAGATTCCTCCAAAAATTGGAAATTGAGGTTCCATTTGACCCAGCTATTCCACTCCTAGGGATATACCCTAGGAACACAAGAATACAATACAAAAATCCCTTCCTCACACCTATATTCATTGCAGCACTATTTACAGTAGCCAGACTCTGGAAACAACCAAGATGCCCTTCAACAGATGAGTGGCTAAAGAAACTGTGGTACATATACACAATGGAATACTATGCAGCCGTCAGGAGAGATGAAGTCATGAAATTTTCCTATACATGGATGTACATGGAATCTATTATGTTGAGTGAAGTAAGTCAGAGGGAAGAGAAAGACGCAGACTAGTTTCACTCATCTATGGGTTTTAAGAAAAATGAAAGACATTTTTAACAGTATCTCAGAGACAAGAGAGATGAGGGCTGGTGGGTGCAGCTCATGACATGAAGCTCATCACACAGAGTGATGAGTGCAGTTGGAGAGATGACTACACTGAAAACTATCATAACAATGTGAATAAATGAGGGAAGTAAAAGGCCTGTCTCGAGTACAGGTGTGGGGGGTGGGGAGGAGGGAGATCTGGGAAATTGGTGGTGGGAATGTTGCACTGGTGAAGGGGGGGTGTTCTTTACATGACTGTAATTATACAACTATAATCATATTTGTAATCACAGTGTTTAAATAAAGATAATTATAAAAAAAGAAACATTTCTTGCCTGCTCAACTCATTTGTTTTTCACAACCATTTTCTTTTTTTTAATTAATATCTTTATTTAAACACCTTGATTACAAATATGATTGTAGTTGGGTTTCAGTCATGTAAAGAACACACCCCTTTCTTTATTGACAGTCTTTGATAATTCTTCCTTTGTCTTTTCTTTTTTGAAATAGACCCTGATCCAGGTCTTCCATATAACCTACTATGTGAAACTCTAAACAGTCTATATTTGATAGCATGTTGGATGAGAAATTGCCAGGCAGGATTAAGACTCCCTTTGATTTTTCTCTTATTCTTCAAAAACCTTTATTAAAATGATGATCCTTAGGAAATGTGCTTCCAAATTACCCCAGATTCTGGGTTGATTGTCAGACTTGTGGATTCTGTTCCAGAACCTTCTGATGTAGAATCTCGGAGGACACTTCAGGTGATTCCGAAATAGAATAAAGATTAAGAATGGTTGCTCTACCCTTTGAAACATGAGCTAATCTACACAATATGAATAACAATTCATCTTTTAAACTCTGGGTTAGCCACTTGCTTTCCACCTCATTGTTTGCTTTTTTCTTTTTTTCTTTTTTTTTTTTCTGTATTTGTCTTTTTTTTTTATTTAAACACCTTGATTACATACATGATTGTGTTTGGGTTTCAGTCATAAAAGGAACACCACCCATCACCAGTGCAACATTCCCATCACCCATGTCCCAAATCTCCCTCCTCCCCACCCGACCCCTGCCTGTACTCTAAACAGGCTCTGCATTTCCCTCATACATTCTTGTTATTAGGACAGTTCAAAATGTAGTTATTTCCCTAACTAAACTCATCACTCTTTGTGGTGAGCTTCCTGAGGTGAGCTGGAACTTCCAGCTCTTTTCTCTTTTGTGTCTGAAAATTATTATTACAAGGGTGTCTTTCATTTTTCTTAAAACCCATAGATGAGTGAGACCATTCTGCGTTTTTCTCTCTCTCTCTGACTTATTTCACTCAGCATAATAGATTCTGTGTACATCCATGTATAGGAAAATTTCATGACTTCATCTCTCCTGACAGCTGCATAATATTCCATTGTGTATATGTACCACCACAGTTTCTTTAGCCATTCATCTGTTGAAGGGCATCTTGGTTGTTTCCAGAGTCTTGCTATGTTTGCTTTTTTCTTTATCCACCAAGCTGATGAAATGCAAATACAAACGTGATAGCTACAGCTAATAAGCATGATCTGTGAGATGGCTCCCATAGAGTGCTTTCTTCAAGGATTTTTGATATGACTGTGGCAATAAGTAGTAACTCTCATAGTATAGTCTCTAATAAATTAGCAGTTATCAGTTTCATTTGTTATAAATGTGAATTTAGGGGACCCATTGCAGGAAGCAGGTACAGCTTTAAATTTAATGATTTTTTTACTTCAGGGGGGAAAATTAAAAAATAATTTATTAGGACATTGCCCCCAATTGAATATACTTGTAATCTTCTAATCATCATCTCAAACCATACTTTTTATTCTTTAACTGAACTCCTAGCAATTTTGTATTTCCAGGAAGCACATACAAGAGATGATTTTCTTAAGTTATATCAAGTAAACTTAAAGGCAATTAAAGTAAGATGTTTAGAGTAACAAAGAAAATAATAATGTTAAGGTTTTAAAAATATGGTATGAAATCAGAAAATGTCACTAGCAGTAGGCATCAAGGAAAATGTTATTAAACCAGATAAGCTAAAACATTAGAAGCCCGAAAGATAGTGTACTGGTTAAAGACACACTTGCCTTGTACATGCCCAGTCTTCCTGGTTCTATCTCTAGTACCTAGCAGTGAATTCTGAACACTGCAGGGTATGGCTCCAAAACAACCTTCTCCCTGCCCAAAAAAAGGTTTAAAAAATAAATACTAGAAAACAGGCATGAATATACAAATTTGACAAATTTTCTTAACTTCTAGGCCAATAGGTAGGGTGTTTGCCTTGCATTTGATTGACCAGGGCTCCATCCCCAGCATCCAATATGGTTCCCCAAGCCGGCCAGGAATGATTTCTGATTAAACAGCCAGGAGTAATCCCTGAGCAACACAGGGTATAGCCCAAAACCCAAATAAAATTTTTTCTTAAACTTTTTTGAATAACAATAAAATACTATTTGAAAGAAATAGTTTCATCAGAAAAATCATTTAAAAACCCTCAATTTTTATATTGTTATTAAACCTCATTTTAGGTTCCATATTCTCTTTATTAGTTTCTCTGGCATACTATCACGTATTTGTTAATCTTAAAACTTGATTTGGATTTAGTTTATTCATATTTTCTAATTTACATTTGTACTATTAGAATGACAAGAAAATATCATCTAAAGTCAGTTATTTTTTATTTTATGTCATTGGAAACTGAAGAGTAATCTGTGTCAAGAATATATTTTAATCCATAATATATAAAATATGATGCTAAAGATATGGGAGGTTCTGATCTATAAGAATATATATACACTTGATTCTAGTGATCAATAGACTGTCAGAAATGAGTCAAGGAAAAAGTATGTTTAGAGATAAAATTAAGAGAATTTAGAATTTAAAATTTAAAATAAGAATATAGAATTTAGAATAAAAATTTTATTTATACTTTAGAATAAGAATTTAAAATTTAGCAAGAGAATTAAACTTAAAGGGAAAAGTTTAAATAAATAAATAGCTATAACATCTGTCTTGCCCTGAAAGCATAGAATTCTGACTCAGAAAAGTAAACAGAGAGGACTCAGCAAGCCTGGGAAATCTTACTACAGTATTAAAATGGAATACAAACAATGGCTAGAAATGAAAAAATGGACAGGGGATGAGGAGGAAGACCCTGCTAATATGATTCACAGGAGAAATTAAGTTAAGATTCATGATTAAGAAAAACTATAATTAATGAGAGAATTAGAATGTATCAAATACAGGCAGGGGGTGTGGGAGGAGGGAGATGGAGGGCATTGGTGGTGGGAATGTTGCACAAGTGAAGGGGGGCTGTTCTTTTTGTGACTGAAACCCAACTACAGTCATGTTTGTAATCACAGTGTTTAAATAAAGATTTTTTTAAAAGAAAAACTATAAAGATTCTAAATAAGCAGTGAAGTTAAGAACTAATGATTCCAAACTTCAGGCAAGGTGGGAGGTTGATCAGAGAAGCTTGGATCAAGATATAAGTTCTCTAAAGGGCAGAAAAATAGGACATTAGGTAGGGAATTTGCCTTACATGTGCTTGATTCAGGTTCAATCCCTGACACCCCATATGTTCCCCCATAAAACAAATAAATTATTTCCATGAGATAAATTGAATAGTTATAAATATTAGATGCAAATAGATCTAAATATAAATCTAAATAGTTGTTGATATTAGTGTCTACATATCTGTACCTGCATATTTAAAATAAAGTCTAAGCAAAAAAAAGTATAAACAACCCCAATCTAATTGTTTACAATTAATCTAATTGTTTACAATATGTGTTGACTATTAGCTTCTAAACATCTTTTTGTTCAACAAGTACTAAGGTGAATGGAGCTAGTTTCTTACTAGAAAAGGATGTTACAAAGATGATAGGAGGGGAAAAATGAATATATCTAATAGAACTGGATTAATAGTATAAGTATCCATGTCAGATCATAGTCTTTATTTCATAAATAGTCATCAAAATTACTATATATGTAAGTGATTAACATTTTCTTACTGTCTACTTCAGGATCTGGAATCAGTGACTCCCAATGAGCACTTACAGGGCATTAAGTCTTGCTTCCTAAAAATATAAATAATTAAAAGTTTAAAAAATAAACACCGGGCCCGGAGAGATAGCACAGCGGCATTTGCCTTGCAAACAGCCGATCCAGGACCAAAGGTGGTTGGTTCAAATCCCGGTGCCCCATATGGTCCCCCGTGCCTGCCAGGAGCTATTTCTGAGCAGACAGCCAGGAGTAACCCCTGAGCACCATCGGGTGTGGCCCAAAAACCAAAATAAAATAAAATAAAATAAAATAAACATCCATTTGATCTTCCACCCATATCTACTCTACTCACCGTAGTGTCAGACCCTGTCCTCCAGCTTCCTTTTTAAAAAAGGATTTAGGAGGTCTGGGGTGACAGACAGGAGATGAAGACTTGCTTTATATGCAGCTGCAGTGACTGGGAATTAATTAAAATCCCCAGTACCCCCTATGATCCCCTGAGCACTCTTGGGGAAGGAAGGAGGGAGAAAGAGAGAGAAGCAGGGAGGGAGGAAGGAAGAGTGGAGAGAGGGAGATAAGGGAGGGAGGGAGGGAGGGAGGGAGGGAGGGAGGGAGGAAGGAAGGAAGGAAGGAAGGAAGGAAGGAAGGAAGGAAGGAAGGAAGGAAGGAAGGAAGGAAGGAAGGAAGGAAGGAAGGAAGGAAGGAAGGAAGGAAGGAAGGAAGGTCAAATAGTCATTATAGTCTTATATTTTGCTTTGGGGACACACCAAAAATGCGCAGGTGATACTTCTGGTTCTGTACTCAGAATCACTTCTGGCAGTGTTCGAGGAACCCTATGGGAGGCTGGGGGTCAGCATGTGTTCAAAGCAAGGACTTAGTCATTATAGTCTTAATAGAGTGGTGATTCCCATTCTAATCTTGCAGCCCTGAAATTTTCCTCTATTTGGAATCTCTTGGTATATTTATTATAATGTGTTAAAAAATTGGCACATTGCTAACCTTCAAGCTAGCGCATTTTTTTCTCTGTGAGTATGACAAATTGTCTAGTCCCTTCTTTATTGTTTCTCTAACAAAGAAAGGAAAGAAATTGTAATTGAGTCATTAAAATTTATCCTATATATAGGGGTTGGAGAGATAGCAATCATTTGCCTTGCATGTAAAAAGTCAGTGGTTCAAATCCCAGCATCCCATATGGTGCCCTGAGCCTGCCAGGAACGACTTCTGAGCATAGAGTCTGGAGTAACTCCTGAGCACAACTGGGTGTGACCCAAAAACCAAAACAAACAAACAAAAAAAACGTAGTCTATATGAAAGTTTCTGGTCAATATTTTGTTGAGATAAAAGTCTAGAGCCAAATGTAATTTCAATTAATTTTATTTCTAATTAACCCCCTGATGACACCAGAAGCCCATCATGTATTGCATTTACATTTAATTTAATATTGTGTTGAGTAGATGGGCTTTTACAAGGAAGGAAGGAAGGAAGGAAGGAAGGAAGGAAGGAAGGAAGGAAGGAAGGAAGGAAGGAAGGAAGGAAGGAAGGAAGGAAGGAAGGAAGGAAGGGAAGAAGGATAGTGGGAGGGAGGGAGGGAGGGAGGGAGGGAGGGAGGGAGGGAGGGAGGGAGAGAGGGAAGAAAAAGAAAGAGGCATACAAGGTCATGACATAGGCAACAAGTATGGTTTCTTTCTGGGAAAAAATAAGCCTCAAATCACTTCAAGGCTCCTGCAGTGAGCTTGAATTTAGTAATGAAGATTGTCTTTCTCTCCTAATTAAGTAAATCAAAAGTTTCCTTAGTCCTTAGCCTTATCTTCAGTGATACTTCATTCCTTTTCCATATACTATACTTCTGAATTTTTGCTGTTTCATAAGTTAGGTTGGTACAATCTACTTGAAAATCTTTAATGCTTTACGATCATGCTATTGACAAAGAAATGAAAGAAAACATTACTAAAATAATTTTCTTATTTTATAGCCCAACAAAACTAAAGAAATTACTGTAATGTGAGGTAAAACTTACATTTAATAAAAGCTATTGGATTATACACCATAGAGAAAATAGTTCTGAAAAATCATGATTGTTTTAAGAAGATAATAAATAGAAATAATTTCAATCATTTTGTAGCTCTATATTCTGACATTTTAAATTGCAGATTGGGTCTTGACAAAGTCTAATTTCTCTGTTGGCAGTGAAAAGTAGTTGCTTTCATTTCTTCACAGTTAGGTAGGAAATTCTTCCCATTACCAAGTGCATGTATCACAGTGACCAGTAATGCCTGTTTTCTCCCACCAGAAGAAATGAGATTGCAGATTTCATTCAGTCCATTGGCAAATGTGGAATCAGGTTTCTAAGGGAATTGGATTATTCTGTCCATGACTTTCCTTTCTCACCTTCAATGTCCATTCAATCAATTTTGGCAATGATCTGATTCTGAAAGAAAAGATGAGTTTTAATGCAGTTCCCCTTCACACAAGAACTTTCTCTTTTCTCTTATTCTCATCTCACTGTGCTCTGTAAATGGCCTTCCAGCTCTTTTCTACCTTTCTGCCATAATTTACAAAAAAAAAAAAAAAAAGATGCCCCAAGTTCTTTGAAAAAAAAATGCTATTTACCCTTCTTCTAAGACAAATTATTTCTCTAAATGTGCCACCTTGACATAAACAGAAATAAACATTTTCAGAAGAAATATAACTTTAAACAAAGAAGAAAGAAATCTTACAAGCTGAATTTTTTTTAATTCAAAATCTTCCGGGAGCCGAGAGCTCAAGATGCTCTAATGAGAAATTAATGAACCGCTATCCACTAATGTATAGGATGAACAAAAAACAAATAATGGGATATGAGCAGAAAAGACTCCACTGTATTCAGTATTGTTTAAAGGAATTTAAAGGGAATGACCTACACCAATAAAACAAGCAACATACAGACTGAAATAGATTATAGCCACAAATAAAGACCTTATTTTCCAATGTAATGAGGCACTTGATACTAAAATAGAACAGTGGGTTAGAAGAAATGAAGCAGGATAACTCTTAAAATAGACTTTCAAATTCTGAGAATAAACATGCTTCATTCTTTGAACAAATATTTAGTGAGCACTCATCTTATGTAAGACATATTAGGTACTGTGAGACTGCAGTGATCAGAATTTACCAGATCCCTTTTTTAGGGGCCAGAGATGTAGTATAGAGGTTAAGGCTCTTGCCTTGCACATAGCATTCCAGTTCAAATTCCCAATATCACATTTGATTTTCTGCTGAATACTGCCAGCACAGATCTTTGGGTTACACCTGCCTTTGTACTCTGAGATCACTTTGGGTGTTGCTTAGAGAAACCAGATGTAGCACAGCCTGGTGTGGTCCCAAAATCAAACAACTAAAAGACATCCCTGTACGTATAGTAAGGACAAAAAAACTAGTAAAATTAAAATTAAACAGGAGTATCAATGTTGGAGAGTTAGTACAGTAGACAGGGCACTTGCCTTGCACACAACTGACCTGGATTCAATCCTTAGTACCCCCTGTGCCCCATCAGCAGTGACCCCTGATCACTGAATCAAACAAATAAACAGAAAACAATTGTTCAAGTGCTCCAAAAAATTCAAACATTATTAAATGAAAAGCAGGTAATTAAAGAAAAATGAGTCATAGAAGTGACTAAGTGCTACTTGAGAAGGTCAAGAGTCTGGGAGAAGATAGCATTTAATCTGAGAGATGACAGTCACAAAGCAAGCAGTTAGGTCAGAATGCTGTCTAGTCCAGCCCTTGTGGAAAACAATACGGAGATTCCTCAAAAAACTGGAAATTGAGCTCCCATAAGATCCAGCTATACCACTCCTAGGTATATACTCTAGAAACACAAAAACACAATACAAAAATCCCTTCCTCACACCTATATTCATTGCAGTGCTATTTACAAGAGCCAGAATCTGGAAAAACCAAGATGCCCTTCAACAGATAAATGAGTAAAGAAACTGTGGTACATATATACAGTGGAATATTATACAGTCATCAGGAGAGATGAAGTCATGAATGTTTCCTATATATGGATGTATATGGAATCTATTATGCTGAGTAAAATAAGTCAGTGGGAAAGAGGTGGACACAGAATAGTCTCACTTATCTATGGATTTTAAGAAAAATAAAAGACATTATTGAAATAATTTCCAGAGATGAGAACCGGAAGGACCAGCTCACTCATATGAAGCTCACCACAAAGAGTGGTGAGTGCAGTTAGAGAAATAACTACACTGAGAACTATCATAATAATGTCAGTGAGTGAGGGAAGTAGAAAGCATGTCTTGAACACAGGCAGGGAAGCATGAGGTAGATGGGGGCATTGTTGATGGGAATGTTGCACTGGTGAATGGGGGTGTTCTTTTATGACTAAAACCCAACTACAATCATGTTTGTAATCATTGTGTTTAAATAAAAATATTTTTTAAAAAATAGTAAGCAATCTCATAATATTGGTATATAATGCAAAGCATTCAAGCCCTTGTGGGTCTTTGTTTCAAAGACTATAAACATAGCTAAGTACTGGAATTCAGTAGTAATCTAAAATTCTGCATTACTCATTTCCTGTATTTATCTACCAAATTGTATATATAATAATTACCTATAGTCAAAGTAAATGTGAAATAAAGAATAGGATAACAACTTCCATTATTTAGTACCTTCTATTTGCTTGGTATATATACATACATATATTTGTATATGTATGTATTCATTTACATACATTACATGTATGTGTATATACACACATACTCTTTAACTTCCTATATTATTTTCCCCATTTTATAAAAGAAAACTCTAAACTGAAAGAGGTAATCTGTCTGAAGTCACATAGCATATTCATTCCACTGCTAAATTTCTGGTGTTCTAAACACTAGAATATTTCCCAAGAAGCAACATAGGAGAATAACAGAACAAAAATAAATAGGAAGATGAACAACAGTAGTACAATTGACTAAATCATCTATTGGGTATTTGCTTTCTTACCAAAATATGCTATTTGTCAATGGAAAGTTAGATACGGACCTTGCATCAATGGGACAATGCAGGGATCTGGTGCTTGGAGCTTAAAGAAATGGTACAGACCACAAACTGATGATCCATGGCTTAGACTACTGACTGACATCAAGTAGTTCAATCTACTGATTAGTGGTCAAATAAGTTAATTTTGTGGTTTCAGTTTTTTATAATTGTTCAGCCATGTCCTACATGACCAAACCCATATAGCAAGGTTTATAGAAGTTCATCAAAAAAGCAGTTATACTCAAAGTAAGAAGTGAGTAAATCATGAGTGCATTAGGGAAGCAGGGACAGAGATACAGATGTCCTCAAGGCAACCAAAAGCAGATAGGATGCCTTTACTAAGGGAAGACCAGATACTGAGACATCTGTGTGTGGCAGAGTGTCTGTTAGTCATCTAGTGGGGAGCCAGGTTCATGCTCAAGCTGGGCCCAAGTCATCTCTGGATGCTATTCCAAGCCCTGTACCCTAGTCTTGAAGCATTCTCAACAGGCAGTTACTTCCTTAATGCTGTACATGGCCATAAGTGGGCCCCAACACATGTGATTGATCCTTGCATGTGCCATGATCCCTGTACTGTACAAGATGCACCCCCCCCCCCAGCACAAACAGGTCACTCCTGAACAAAGAGCCACCTGAGCATGACTCAAAACTCTCCAAAAATGCTAAATCTAAAGACGGAAGAGCAAAGGTACATTTTAGATCTTTTAACAATTTCTGAAATGTTTAACTTTGGGTGAAGAGTTTAATTCTGGTTAAGAAAAGAAAATGCTTAGGAACAATCAAATAAAACAAAAAAAATTCATGTCAATCATAGAGTTATAATTTAGGGATGACATTCATTAGGGAAGCATTGAAAATAAATAACTATGTAGTGGAAACATCTTGTACATTATTCTACTACAGGGGCTAGAAATGGAACTATAAGAACTTCGTAGGTATACCTTCAAATACTGTTCTTTCCATTGTCTACTTGTCTCTCCTGCCTCTGCTTTCTTACTCAACCACCTGAAGATGGCTGCTCCTCTTGAGTCGAAGTAGGACTATGGTGCCAGATGAAACACAAAGAAGGATGTATGGTACTTGAAGGAAAGAGAGAAGTTGTATGTTTTATTTGAATTGAAAAATTGTTATTTATTTTCTCATATTTAGGCAAAGAATGGAGCTCTGTATGTGGTATAATTACTATTTTCTACTCTATATTTTATGGCACAGTGAATATCCTCTTGCCATCTTATAAAAAAGCCTTTGAAACTATTTTTAATTTAGGTAAACAACTAACAGAATTAATATAACTTACTTTATTTAAATATGTGCTTTTGAGAAGCACAGAAAATAAAGGGGGATTACTTAACTATCGACATTTCTCTAGTTTTTTCACAATACACGGACCACTTGTGAACTTGAAAATGTTATTTTGATCCCATATGTTATGTTCATTTTGTTATTTATTCACTATAAAACTGTCCTGAAAGATTTTCTCTACATAATAGCATAGCAGATTGTGTCCAGAGCTAAAAATGACATAGATTTGCCTATAACATCAAAGAAATGATGGAACAGTGTTATAATATTAGCTTTCAGAAGAAACACTCCATTTTTATATTTTCCTGGGAAAATTTATGCAAATGGATAAAACTAGCTATATGGGACACTAAAGGTCAAAATAATGGCCTCTTTCAAGTCTGCAGTGAATTTTATTTTCTTTGGTTTTTGAGTCCCACCCGGCTTTGCTCAGGGGTTACTCCTGGCTCTGTGCTCAGAAATTGCCCCTGGCAGGCACAGGGGACCATATGGGATGCTGGGATTCAATCCATCGTCCTTCTGCATGCAAGGCAAACACCCTACCTCCATGCTATCTCTCTGGCCCCCTGCAGTGAAATTTCTATTGTTTCCCCTCCTGAAGACAGGAGGGAAAGGAAAACGAATAGTAACAAATATGGAAAAATGAAAGATCAAGAGAAGGAAAGAAATCCTTAGATTGGTAGACAAAAGAACCCCACTGAAGGACCACAGAAAGAGTACAATGAATAAGGGTCTTACAGCCAACCCCAGTTTGGTCCCAGCACAACATAGAGTTCCCCCAAGCACTTCTAGTAGTGACCCCTGAGCACAAATTCAGAAGCAAACCTTGAGTTTCCACAGATATGGCCCCAAATTTAAAAAAAAAAATTTAAAAAGGGGTACCCCTCTCCACTCTAACAAAAGGCTTCAATCAGTGCCAGAACTTGAGGCCACACAATCCTGAGACAATCTTGAGAGCATCCCACAGTGAGGTTCACTTTTATTCTTCCTAAACTCACCATTTCTCATGAATATGAGAATAACCCACTTTCCAATCTGGTATGTGCTTCAATGGTGGTTTCCCTTAACTTTCCTTCAAACATGCCGGTTTCATTATCCATAAACAGGCTAAAAATATATACAAATCCTCCAAGGACCTGAGGGCAAAAGTTTTGCAAGGCCCTAAGGAAAATGACTAACTTTGATGTCCCAGTTCTAAACATTTATGAAGTCAGCTCTGTGTGATTTCAAGGTGCTCTGAAGACTCTCCCTCTTCTCCACCTCCATCCCTTCCTCGAGCAAATATTTGTTCACTGAGGCTTGAAATTGATTTTTCAGGGGACTGAGTTTTTCATTTCATAATAAGGAATGATTTTAAATGCATATTCACTCTCAGGCAAAATAAAACATTGAATTGGCGTTGCCACCAGGAAGCAGGTTGACCCCTTTTCTGAGAGTATTAGAGAACATTCTAAAGACTGGTCAAGGTGAGGAAGCTGGAATGAAGAACTGAGATTGCTTCTGTTAGGTTTATAAAAAGGCTCCTTTGCTAAAAGTGTGATTTAAAAGAATATCTGTGTACTAATCTTGCTAAATCTTCCTAGTTTTGTCTTTCACCAGCTAAACCTACCACACATACTCTGTACCCCTTATATCCTGTCTTTCTATGATCAAAGCAGTTTCAACTAATTCAAGGTACCTGAGTTTGGACATTATTTCAAGTTTTTTCTTCTTTGTCCCATCCTATACCCCACCTGGCCTAATCCAAACTTTCTTCAGGTCATACAAAAATGGGGTTCTAAGAAGATTTTCCTGGAACATTAAGGCTGGTCCAATACTCACCCATTCTGCTTTCCAAGTTGAGCAAGACACTGATTATGGCATGCGTTACCCTTAGCAATTTATAAAGCCTAATTTCTTGTCTGTTCATCTCTGACAGTTGATTACCTGAGTGTATTCATCATTGTATCCCCATAGTTTATCATAGACCCTACACATAACTGAGGTACATCTATTAATGTTAAATAAGTGAATGAACTGCTTCTAATATGCCTCTGTTATAGAGACTATCACTAGAAAGAATGTCCAGAGATATTAGACTAAACTTTGGCAAATATTCTTTCACTGAAAATCCACTGAAATAACAACAAAGAAGTTTATAAAGAAAGGAGCAAGTCCATATGAGTTACAATTGCTAAGGTAAATTAGTTGCTATATGAAGTTACAAAAAATTTCAATTGATTGAAAATTTTTTTTTTTTGGTTTTTGGGCCACACCCTGTGACGCTCAGGGGTTACTTCTGGCTATGCACTCAGAAGTTGCTCCTGGCTTCTTGGGGGACCATATGGGACGCCGGGGGATCGAACCGCGGTCCGTCCTAGGCTAGCGCAGGCAAGGCAGGCACCTACCTTACCTCCAGCGCCACCGCCCGGCCCCAAATTTTTATTTTTTAATGTATTATTTAAACATATCACAAATCCAGACAGTGTTGGGATGGTGTGGGTGACTGTGACCCTTTTATATTGTTTCTATCTACTGTTTGAAGGGAGAAAAAACATGCTGTATTATACAGAAGAATTTGGGGTGCCCATCAAGGAGCAGCATTCATAAGTTCTGCTTAGAATCTATTAGTTATAATTCTATCACTTGGCTTCTCCTAGTTAAAAGAGAAAAAAAGAATAGAGATTGAAAATCAGGACCTTGAAAAACAAGGAACAGTGATTTAAAAATAAATGAATGTTTGAAGAATTTCTCAAAGCTAGAAAGCAATTGTGATTGGATCAATGGGTTGAAAATTTCTTAGACATAGCATAGAAGGATGGAGAGCATGATATTTATGCTTGAGGCCTGAGTTCATTACCTCATTAAGTATGGCTGATATTCTGGTGGCCTCCAAGCACCACTGGGTATGTTCCTGGTATTTCTTAGAAATTTTGAACCTAAGCAACAACAAGTTGCTTGTCCCAAATATCCAATATCCAATATTATTCCACCATAGTTAAAGATTATTAGGAGTGGACCCCAGGTTTTTTAGCACCTCTGGAAAGGCTCTTATTTTTTCAAAAGTAAATGGAGGGGTCTGAGCAATAGTACAGCACATGAAGCATTTGTGTTGCATGCTGCTGACCTGGGTTTAATCCCAGCATCCCATATTCTGCTGAGCATGGCCAGGATTAATTCTGACTTGAGCATCACCTAGTGTGGCACAAAACAAACAACCAAGCAAAAAAGTTAATGGAGAAAATCATAACTATCAAATTTTTTGCTCTATAAGATGCACATATTTTAGGCAAGGAAAACCAAAAAAAAGTCTAAAGCAAATGACACGAGACACTGTCAGGAGATGATGTCTGGGAACAACAAGCCTGCAAGGTCAAAATATATTTATAATATGCCAGTCCACAGCTGGTTAAACGTATTTATCTAATTTTTTTACATCAAAAAATAAAAAAAAACCATTTTTAAATACTCAGGATTCAGCTCTAGGTGGCATTTGCTCCAGAAGACGCAAATTTATTCCCATCTTTTTTTGGGGAAAAAAGTGCATCTTATGGTATGAAAAATACAGTAATTAATGCAAGAAGGGGCAAGGAATTTGACTTAGTGGTAGTAATCTGTTTTACATGTATGGTCTAGAATTTGATCCCTGGTACTTCCCATATCACTAAGTAAAAAAACCCTGGTGCCTCAAAAGTATGCAACCCCCAGCAGAATGAAAGCAAGTAGACAAGTGCCACATCTAATTGTGCAATGCTGGGGAGCACTGCAAATGACTAGTATAAGTACCATGACAAAGAGTGTGAGCCCCAACATTACAACAAGCATGTGATATTTGGAAATTACAATGACAGTGACAATAAAGCAAAAGGAAAGGAGGAGTGAAAAAAAAACTCAAGAAGAAATAAAATAAATTCATGTAGAAGGAAATTATTGCAGAAACGAGATAAATTCCAGAGACATTTCTAACTTAAAGTCAACAAATAGAAATCACAGGAAGGATTTCTGGAAGTATTGTCAGGAGAATTAATGCTTGAAACTGCACCAAGAAAAGCTCAGTTGTCCTATACTGAGCAAAAGAGACCATCACTGCACCAGGAGGACTGCTGGTGTGAGTGCCAGGACTCGGTATCAAAGCAGAAGTGAGTATCAAATTCTGAGCCCCCATAAAAACAGTTACAGAAAGCATAGAATAAGTGCATGATTTAACTGTGTTTTCCCAGGCTAAACTGCTAAGTATAGCTCTTTGAGACAAAAGTTATAAACAGGAAATTCAACGCAAGCATGTGGGCCCCCAAATAGTCAGAGAGTATCCGAGGAACTTAGCAGCAAAGAAGGGCAGTGCACAGAAGAAAAGCTTTAAACTCATCGTAGGCACACATCCCAAACCATCTTCACCAACACCAGAAAAGGAACACTGTCTTCAAAAGATCGGCAAACAGATTCTCAAACATGCACCTGAAAAGGCATCCAAGAATTATCATATTTTTAAGAAAAACTAACATCTCGAAAGAGAGATTCTGCATGCAACAAGTAATTAATATTTGATAAACTAAGTGGAAACAGATGCGAAATTAAAATCTCAGATCAATAATCTCAGATTTATGCACCGTACATACCTAAAATGTAATCATTGTCTGCAACAAAAAGGAAGCAGTCAATAAAAAAGCAACCAACAAATTAATTACATTTTTGTTGTAAATAAAAATTAAATCAATCAAATATATGTGCAATGGATAGATTGATTAATGCTGGGAGCAATTCCTCATCACTGTTTTGTTTTTCTATCTCTTGCAAAGTGAGGCACTAGCTGCCCTTGTTTTTATACTATCTTTACAAGGCTATTAAGCAAGTGGCAAAGAAAAATGCTGTGGAAAAAGAATGGTGTCTTTCTCCAGAGCATGACATGCTTATGAGCCAGTATAATAAAGATGTTTTTTTAGGAGCAAATAGTAGACATACTTATCAGAGACTCAGGATTCCTAAACTGGGATTCCTTTCTATCACAAAACACTCTGGTTGTGCTAGTCTGTTGTTCAGTCTCTTTTTCTGTCTCACTGTGGGAATTAGTATTCACGAAACTAAAATAATAATAATAATAATACTATAATAATACAATAATAATACTCTGGCTAATGCTGTTCTGTGAGCAATAAATTGCCTGTGTTTTTTTTTAAATTGCCTGTGTTTCTGACCCAGTCTCTTATCATCTTCCAGGATCACATTTGTTTCATAACTGTGGCAGATTCAATAGGAGGCTGAGTTCTAAAAGTCTGCAACAGTGAATGAAAGACCTGATATAGGCAATTCTCTCAAAATTCAGTTACCCAAAACATTTGTGGAATATGACAAATAGTTAAGACTTAAACTTTAAAAATTTTGAGCTAAAACCTTCAATTAAAAAAAAATTTTTCAAAAGCAGGGAGAGAATCAAGAAAACTTGAAAAACTTTCCTCAAATAGTAATGTATTCAGTGGTGGAAAATGCACATTAGCAAAGAGATGGTTGTTGGAACATTGTATGATTAAAACTCAACTATCAATAACTTTTTTACTTTGTATCTTATACCGATTTAACTAAAATAAAACTTTCAAGGGCCAAAGACATAGTACAGGGGTAAGGCATTTGCTTTGCATGTGGCTGACCCAGGACAGACCCAGGTTCGATTCCCGGAATCCCATATGGTCTCCCAAGCCTGCCAGGAGCAATTTCTGAGTGCAGTCAGAAGTAACCCCTGACTGCTGCATAGTCAGCTGCATAGACTGCTGCCCCCCCCCAAAAACAAACAAACAAACAAACAAACAAAAAAAAAAACAACCTTTCAGGATGGAGCAACAGCATGTCAGAAAGGGCTTTTGTCTTGCAAGCCACCGGTCAGGGTTCTATTCCTGGCATCCCATATGATCCCAGAAGCCAGCAAGGAGTGATTTCTGAGTGCAGAGCCAGGAGTAATCTTTCAGCACTGCTGGGTGTGGCCTCAAAACAACAACAACAAAAACAAACAATAAAACAACAACAAAAACAAAACACAAACAAAAAACCCCGCCAACAACAAAAACTTTCCCCAAACCTAAAGAAAATATTTAACTTGAATAAGTGTAATAGAGCAAAAGTGGGGACAGAGTGATAATATGGGGGGTAAGGTATTTGCCTTGAATGTGGCACCACGTGATTCTGGAGCACTGAAAGGTGTGACTCAATATAAAGAAAAAATAATATAAATCAATATTTATAATGATAAATGTTATTAATGTATTATATATTTTCTGTAATAATTATATACTTAAATATAATTACATACAGTACATAAGCACATTATAAAATAATAAAATATAATTTATAATATTTTAAGTAAAATTAATGAACTCCTAAATTAAAGAAAAAATTATATAAATTGGAACAATTTGAAAAATTTGAATATAGACTAGTTCAATAAAAATGTTACATTAAATGATAAAAAATGATATTTAACATATGCTAACTAGCTTAAATGCTTCACTAAAATACATAAGATACATTCAAAATATACATATGGAAACAGAATGGGATTTAATATATATAGCTAAATATTTACAAAAAGTAGGATACTTTAATAGCTATTATATAATTATTTTGTAAATTCGCAAATTTTCAAAATAATAAATTAGAGAAAATAGATCAAAATTGTCAATCAGATCCCAAAAAAGATTTCTATAAATAGAATACATATCTAGACATACTCAGGAGTCAGTTCATATGCAGAAGCTAAATATTGTGACTGGAGAGATAATAAAAATGACTGGAACACAGAGGGAGACAGATAGACACAATATTCTCACTCATCTATTGTCTTTAAGAAAAATAAAAGACATTATTGTAATAATGCTCAGAGACAATAGAGATGAGGGCTGGAAGGACAGGCTCTCTATACAAAGCTCACCACAAAGACTGATGAGTGCAGTTAGAGAAGTAACTACACTAACAACTATCATGACAATGTCAATGAGTGAGAGAAGTAGAATGCTTGTCTCGAATACAGGCAGGGGTTGAGGGAGGAGAGAGTTTGGGGGCATTGGTGGTGGGAATGTTGCACTGGTGATGGGGGTGTTCTTTTTATGATGGAAATTCAACTACAATCATATTTTTAATAATGCTGCTTAAATAAAGATATTATTTTTTTAAAAAAATGACTGGAACACAAACTTTGTGTATAGGAGTCCTAGGTACAGTCTCCAGCCCTACCTAAGTTTCTGAGCACCACAGAGAGCAACCCCAAAGTACCCCATCATAAATAATTTTCCCAGAGCCACTGGGTGAGATCTGAAAATAAACTAAAAAGAGAACCTAAATATAGTATCCTTATGTTTCTTCAGATACCCAAGGGTCTCCATACAAAGCATCCCTGGGTCTAGATAGAGATTAGTCAGCAGCATCAACTAAGTTCTAATAGAATTTAATATGCACATAGATTTCTATATTCGTTTAGCTGGAATTTTGTATTCTACAGAGCTTCTATAAGTAGTAAAAAAGTCAGTTAAACAAAATGAGAACTGAATTTAAGAAAGATAAAGACATAAAATCTAAGAGACAGTGGTAAAAGAAATGAAGGAAATAAAATACATAGCATTAGGGTTTAGAAAGCACAGGGATTAATGTGCTTGTCTTGTATAAAGGCCAGCTTTATTTCTATCCCTGGCACCAAATATGATCCACTGAGCACCACCAGAAGTATATACCCTGAGTACCTACAAATATGCCCCAACCCATATAAATGTGTGGGTAGGTGGGTATATGTATCTGTACAGCATTAAGAATATAAAACAGGAGCCAGAAAGACAGCATTGGGTTTAAGGAATCTTAAACCCTTGTATGGACCAACCCTGATTAGATACCCAGTACCACTTTGTCTCATATTTTTCACCAGGTGTGGCCCAGGCACTTCTGGGGATGAGGGTGGGGAAGAGGGCAGGGAATGGAGAGGAAGTTGGATAATCCCAGGCTAAGTATCTCTGCATGAATCACAGTCCATTTGACTAAGAATTTCCAGGAGTGGGTCCAGGGCTCTCTGAATACTACTTAGGAGCTCTTTCTATCACAATATATATATATATATATATATATATATATATATATATATATATATATATATATATAAATTTACAAGAGAAAACTATATTCAACTTTATGTGATTAAAATGTATTTAGTGAATTGTTTTCTATGACAAGTGAATTATCAAAATTAACTCAACAAGGGCAAAAATTTCAAATAGACAATTAAACCTAGAAAATACTGACAAAGTAATAAATGACTCATCCCTCATTAAAGGCCCAAATCCCAGACGGTATTAATTTATAATTTTACTTGCAGTAAATTCAAACATTTTTGGGAAAGAACAATGATGAAGAACTTTGCTACCAAATATTCAAACTGTAATAATTAAAATATTATGGAATTGATTGGAACACACAAATCTTGTAGTGCAATGGGACCTTACACCATGAACATTGATATAATGACCTGGCACAGGCCTCAGAACAATAGGCATTCTCCATTCACCCCTGACCCAGGGAAGCTATCTACGAAACATCCAAGGTTTTTTATAACAACACCTGGAAGCAATCCTCTACCAGGGAAGACCATACCGCTGCTCTGACATCCACCTGCTCAAAAGAAACTTCCCTTAACACTAAGAAGACTTTGACAACAACAATGACCTACTTACAGGACAAGGCTTTCTACATTGCCCTTTAATTGTGAGGTGAAACTAGAGGACACTCTGCACCATCTTGACTGCAATGTAGGATATGCAGATTTCAGGATCTTTAATACAGAAACATGATACCAACAACAGAGACTGTGTGAAAAATATAAGTGTATTGGCACTACAGACAATGACTTGGATTGGACAAACTAGTTTGCCTGGAGACTAGAGTTGGTTTTATGCCAGGAAACTTCAGGGGTAGGGTCTCCTTGTATTTAGGCCAAGGCTTTTCCTTTCCATGTGCCTCATATTTTGGTGGGCCTATGCAAACAATAACTGCCACTCTAACACCATTTACTGTGTTCCTTTGACTCTAATCCTTAAGAAAAACAACCCACTTAAACTTTTGAGGTTAACTTAAACTAATATGCATGTGCATGGAAATGTAAAAAAGTACTATGCCTTCAATATTTAAGGAGTTACATAAGTTTTATGGCTTTAGATTGTTTTGTGTGATGCTAAGAAATATTATGTTTTACAATCTGGGGACTTGAGGGACAAAGTAATTATACATGGGTTCTGTTTTATTTTTCTTAATGTTCTTTGGTTAAAAGTTCAAAGTTAAGATATCAGCAAGGGGACTTCTAAGAATTCTGTTTATGGGTGATTGTCCTTCCACTGTAACTTTACCTTGTCCTCTTTCTTTGCATCTTTGTTCTCATAATTAAAAATAAAAAATTTAAAAAAAATTAAAGAGAAAAAAATCTTATGGAATTATCAGAGAGATAAACAAATAATAGGAAACATTTAGTGTATCCAGAAACTGAACAACATTTATACTGGAACTCAACATATTAGAAAAAGCCAAAGCTCTATTTTAAAAAATCAATAAATGAAGTTAAAGCAGTTGACATTTAAACAAGAATTTTCAATATTTACATTATGCCATTGATTACAATAAATTATAGATGACTTAAAAAACAGTTCCTTGAAGGGGGTGGCATACCAAGCGGTGCTCAGGGTTTACTTTTGTCTCTGTGCTCAGAGGTCACTCCTGGTGGTGCTCAGCAGACCACATGCAGTGCTAGGGATTAAAATAGGGTCAAATGTATATAAGGCAAACACCTTAAGCCCTGAAGTATATCTCCCACCCTAAGAACTAAACACTTTAAAGCTGTTTTAGAATAAAATATAGATAAGACATAAAGCCAAATGATAAAGGACAAAGATAAAAATGTTATATTATGAAAATGCACTATAAACAAAATTTTAAAATATGATACATTGAAACATAAACAATACATAATTAATTACTATCTTATACCCATAAAAATTTATATAATTTAATAAGAAAAACAATTCCCATAGGTAAAACACTCCATGACATTGAGACTAAAGGCATCTTCAGGGAGGAAACTGCACTTTCCAAACAAGTGGAAACAGAGATAAAAAGATGGGAATACATTAAGCTGAGAAGCTTTTGCACCTCAAAAGAAATAGTGCCCAGAATACAAGAGCCACCCACCATGTGGGAGAAATTGTTCACCCAATACCCATTAGATAAGGGGCTAATATGCAAAATATACAGGGCACTGACAGAACTTTACCAGAAAAAAATCTAATCCCATCAAAAAATGGGGAGAAGAAATGAACAGACACTTTGATAGAAAAGAAATACAAATGACCAAAAGGCACATGAAAAAATGCTCCTCATCACTAATCATCAGGGAGATGCAAATCAAAACAATGATGAGATACCATCTCACACCACAGAGATTGGCACACATCACAAAGAATGGGAACAATCAGTGCTGGCAGGGATGTGGAGAGAAAGGAACTCTTATCCACTGCTGGTGGGAATGCTATCTAGTCCAACCTCTATGGAAAGCGATATGGAGATCCTCCAAAAATTGGAAATTGAGCTTCCATTTGACCCAGCTATTCCACTCCTAGGGATATACTTTAGGAACACAAGAATACAATACAAAAATCCCTTCCTCACACCTATATTTATTGCAACACTATTCACAATAGCTAGACTCTGGAAACAACAACTGATGAATGACTAAAGAAACTGTGGTACATATACACAATGGAATATTATGCAGCCGTCAGGAGAGATGAAGTCATGAAATTTTCCTATACATGGATGTACATGGCATCTATCATGCTGAGTGAAATAAGTCAGAGGGAGAGAGATAGACGCAGAATAGTCTCACTCATCTATGGGTTTTAAGAAAAATAAAAGTCACTTTTGCAACAATTCTCAGAAACAATGAGAGGAGGGCTGGAACTTCCAGCTCACTTCAAGAAGCTCACCACAAAGAGAAGAGTGATGAGTGCAGTCATAGAAATAACTACACTGAGAATTACCACAATCATGTGAATGAATGAGGGAACTGGAAAGCCTGTCTGGAGTATAGGTGGGGGTGGGGTGGGATGGAGGGAGATTTGGGACATTGGTGGTGAGAATGTTGCACTGGTGAAGGGGAGTGTTCTTTATGTGACTGAAACCTAATCACAATCATATTTGTAATCAAGATGTTTAAATAAAGATATTTAAAAAATTAAAAAAATAAAAACAATTCCATTGCTTATGGGCAGAAATTGTAGAGAAGAAATATAAGTAGCCAACTAATATTATGAAAATATATTTAACCTCAGTAGTAATAAAAAAACAAAGCTCAAAAAATAAAAGCAATGATTGCATGTTCTCATCAGATTGTCAAAAAGTAAAATATTGATACTATGAAGTTCTAGCAAAGGTGAAGAACAGTGTCATGAAATTTACTGTTGATGGAACTGAAATATAAGTTAGCATAGCCTTTGAGAGATCCAGTTAGCTATGTGTAGTAAAATAAAAAGTATATTATAATTGTGAATACACATTCTTTTTCCTGATTTGCTACTTTTAATGATCTGACCTGTTAAAAATGCTATAAATGGAAAATAATTAAAATCTAATTCCTTACTATGAAATACCATCCATCCCTTAAAAAATAACAAAATAAATTAAAATGCACCCACATGGTAATATTTTTCACCATAGCAACATAGCAAAGCACATTATATAATAACATCTGTAGTGTTCACAGCTAATTTTTATAATGCTATATGCCTGTGGAAATCCTTCCATGAGTGAGATTTTGGTCTTGGTATGAGCTTATATAATTAAAGAGAAAAGATATAAAGTTCCTTGCTTACTAGGCTTTACCTGTTTGAAGATCAGAGATAAAAACAGGCCTGGGAAGGGCAAATAAAATATGTTACCAAAAATATAAGTAAGAGCATTTCTGATAGTGTTATGTTATATGAAGGCAGCAAACAGATACTGTCATGGGAAGGGATGTCCAGCATATTCTTATCAATAAGTAAGAACAATTATTACCTATGTGTAACCTTGAGTGATCCTCTATACCAGAATTTAAAACTCCTTAAATACATTCTAATCTCCTCTATCTATTAAGGTATTTCAGCCAGAGAAGATACAATATGATCAAAATTCTCAAGAGATTTTGTGAACTGACAGATGGCACTAAACTGCAAGTCCAACATCCAAGGTTTTGATTTTTATTCATCCACATTTAGTTTAAGTTCTCCTTAAAATGGAGAGAAAGGAGACTATTGCTTGGCATTACAAGTGCATAGGCAAGTTTCAGGAATTCATGAATAACTCTTTTACTTTGCTATTGGTCTGATACACCTAGAACAATTACTATAGGAGTCTACTTATGCCTTTGGATGTAAAACAAAAAAATGCAAGAAGGAATATCAAACTATATAGTGTCCGGGTTCCTGATGGAAAGTTAGTGACTTGACAGGTATCCCTGTAGCCAGGCAAAACCCATATCAAGTAGGTAGAAATCTATTCTTTTTCATTTACTCCCTAACCATGGTCTATTCTCCAAAACAATTTGACCCCATAGATTAAAATAGGAGACTATTTTCTTTCAGTTGGTCCTCTCCTTCAGGTCATTAAAAAGCAGAAAGCTATAAGGTCTTCAACCTCTTCCAGGGATCTCAGCCACCCTTGTTCAGACTTGTATCCCAAGCTAATTCTTCCTAGAGACACATGAACTGCTTTTGTTGATTTATCAGGAGATGTGATGCAAATAATTTTAAGAGGTATATATCCTCCAAATATGAAATGGAATATGCTAAAATATGTACCTAATTAATTTCCACTCAATAATGAAAATTTTAACCATAAAATTGGAAAGGCAGTTCAATCACCTAGAATCTATAACATAATTTATATAATATTGAGTTCTTTCAGTAAGCTTGTATTTATGCTTTGGATAAATGTTCAGTGATCTGTTTCAGCTCTAGGTTGATGACAGATATACAGTTAATTATCATTTAACTTCTTATCTCTTTCTTTTTGTTTTCTTGCCATGTGGGTTATAAATGATCAGGAGAAGGGCTGGGGAAATGGTTTGCATGTGCAAGACTCTTAAATCAATTCCTGGCACAACAAGATCCCCAGAATCCACCAGTTGTCATATCAGTGGCTCTTGAGTGCAGCCAGGCATGATCTCCACAGAAATAAAAATTAAAAAGAGAGATATTACAGGGATGAGATTTTCAACATTTCTCTCTAGATCACAAATCTAAAGGAAAATCTTCCTGGTCATTTTTACAATGGACATCATTCTTTTCGCATGCTTTTGTTTGGGGTTTTGGTTTGTTTTGTAATATGTAAAATAAATACAACAGAATCAGGAAAATTGAACTGTCAGGAAATTTTAACAAATAGTAACATGGTATTGCTGCTATCTAATGAACATGCAATAATATGTGTTATAATATTTCCTAACTAGTTGAGTACTTTAAATAAAAATACTTTATGGAAGGATAAGAGAACAAGAGTGATTCTTTATAGACTACATATTACATGACATCTTTGTTATTGTTTGTAAAAATTTTAAGTTGTCTATCTCCCAAATTTTTTTTTATTTAAACACCTTGATTACATACATGATTGTGTTTGGGTTTCAGTCATGTAAAGAACACCACCCATCACCAGTGCAACATTCCTATCACCAATGTCCCAAATCTCCCTCCTCCCCACCTGACCCCCGCTATCTCCCAAATTTTAAGCTGCATGCAACAGATTTTCTTTAAACTCTCTATCCCTAAGAAATATTTATAAATAATAAATAATAATAAATAAATAAATAAATGAGAAAGCCAGTTAAAAAAAAACAGGTCTGGAGTCTCATAGGATTCCCACAGATTCAAATGCATAGATATGCAAAACAGAATAAAAAATAAAAGGGTTTTCTGGACCTAGAACTATAACATCCATTTAATTAATGTATGTATATAATTAAATGGATGTTTTATATATATATATATAGATATATATATAGAAACTATTTTGAGATGTTTCCAAAGTCTTAGCTAAGATTTAAGATCAGTCATAATCATCACAAGCCTTTGTGAATTGGTTATACATGTTCTGAATGATTCCCAATTAGATGGCACATTCACAAATGAAACTTCCAGAAGTCAGCAGAGTAATACTATATTTTAAGGCTATGTTCTCTTAAAATAGAATGCATTGAAGGGTACTAGAAAGCTAAAGAAGTGGGAGGCAGGTCCAATATTTCTCTGCCTCTAACAAGGGTCAGTGTCAGAAACAGAGAGAATTTTCAGGAGTTTTCATTCTTTTATGTGTTATCTGCTACTGCTCCTCTTACTGGTCTCTGCATCTAGTGATCAAAATGTAAGATAGGTTCACAGGCTGAATTCCTTCTCCAGGGCTAAGTTGGTCAATTTAGTAAAAAAAATGCTTACAAAGAATCAATACTCCATCAAAGGCAGGGACCTTTTATCTTTAGGTTGCATTGACCTAAGTTATCTTTTTCAGAGTATTGTGAAAACATGCTAAACACACACACATAAAATAATATATGTGCCTATGATATTACACTTACATGGAATAGTTAATTAGTTAATTAGTTAATAGTTAATTAGTACCTGGACAGTTATGCTATTAGGACATTTGACTCAAATCATAGGTAACCTTTGTAATGACCTCTTGGATATAGAATGTGCATTAATGATTTCTTATATTTTCACCAATACCCATTTTCCCTTAGGAAAGGAGCCCAGCGGGGGAACCAAGATCATGGATTGCAAAATTGAGGAGAGTGCTGAAACACCTGCTGTAGAGGACTCCTCATCACCCCCACTAGATACTCAGCAACATTCCTGGCAAGTTTCCACAGACATTGAGAACACTGAAAGGTAAGTGGGAAGTTGCTCTAAATAGACTGCCAGTCCTCCTCCAGATAGGGGCTACAGAAAGGCAAGATATTTTTCTTTCAGAATCAGAAACAGCTTCTCAGAAAACTGAAAAGATTTAAAAGTCTAAACTCTGCATTAGAAGCATAGCAGAACCTCTAGAAAATGCAGACTCCAGGGCCTTGATTTATCTCACTCCATTTCACTGCATCACCATGGAAATGAAGACCCGTGGGCTTCCCTGGGTAGAGACAAAGTTGGCTTTCATTCCAGCACAGCCCACCTAGTGTGCTGGGCCTCAAAATATCTGTTTGTTTAGGGGTAAGAATCCAAAAATGAAGGCAACGGTGCCACCGTGAGATTCTGAAATTTCAGGTGTATTTGAATGACTCCCTGAGTTGTCTGTCAGGGGGCTGAGCATCCTGTCCTGTTCCCAAGCAACAGTTCTCAAGGCTCCCTTCTCATCCTCCCAAAATGTCATTGACAGCCCCTTAGTGGACAAAATGAGTTAATGCATTTGTCTTAACAAGTAGTAACTCAAAGCTAGAAAAGAGAAAAGATTCTTCTTTTCTTTTTTTCTTTTAAGAGTAAAACAAGTTTACTGGGGGAAATAAAGGGAGGGAAGGATAAAGGTAGGTTAAGATGCATGCTTAGAAGAGAACACAGGCTTCTTCAGAATAGAAAGAGCAAAGTACATTTTTCAAACAGGGTTTGGAAATTAAAGTATAAAAGTACACATCTCAAGGGGAAAGACATGGATGACATGTATAATTCTTTCTCTGTCAAATTAGTTTATAAACATTTTTCCAAAATGCCCCTACCTAGTCCATTGGTAGGACATTTCCAAGTCAGGCCATTTGGAACAACAGATCTTACCCTGATGTGGTGCCTGCATATAGTCTTCTTCCAGGCCTTCCAGCCAGCTCTCCTTTTTGGATACTGCTTTGCAGCAGGCCTAGAATTTTGCATCTCAAAGGTTCTTTTGTGTCAGAGGCCTTCATGCCTTTACATTGGGTTGAGTAGAGGAGATATTCTACAATGATTCTATTTCCTCTAAAAATAAAAAAGGTCAATAACAATAGTAAGCACCTTTTCTCTTCTAGAGGCTAAGAAAAGCCTTGCAGTGAGGAAGCACTAATGCCTTTGCTCTGAGACCCTCTGCTTATCCCTACTGCCTGGCAAGAGGCAATTGAATGAATACTAGGCAAGTCCACTGAATGCTTTGTATTTGTAGAGTTGAGTCATTGACAAGATAATAAGCATTTTATTTTTTTATTTTTAGAAATGTAACACAACAATGGCATTTATAGCCATTATGGTTCTACTTTCAGATTGTAATATAATTCTAGAGCTAATTACCAAATTTCTGTGTTTATAGCAAATTGAAGCATGTGGTAATTATGTGCTATTAATAAACTTGGATTTTTGTATAAACTCAGAAGCCCAACAATCCAAATAATAAAGCTGTTTGGCCCAGATTGATAAAACTATAGACAAATGATGAGAGTCATTTATCTTAATTTATAAAATAGAAAGTGCTTTACTCTATATTCCCAGGAAGGACTATCTGCCAGGATGCCATGGTTAGAACATAATCCATCAGTAAAGCCATTTTTCCTTTTCAGAAACTTTGCACAGCAGCAATGCCAAGCCTCAGAGACTTGTCAGAAAGTAGGATATAACTGCCAACAAGAATGGGAAAGTGTATTGTCAGTGTTTTGTTTCAGTATGAAATCCCAGATCAAGGTCAGAGGAAGTGGGAAGGAAGGACAGAAGTAGTTATACCAGATCGATCTGGGAAGGCAACTTCCTCAGCTTACTGTTCCTCAAATCATGAGTTTCAAAATGTATTGCACATTTAAACCACCAGGAGGGCTTTGTACAAATATTTGCCTCTGCTCTATCATAAAACAAGCAAATTATGGTCTCTTGGGTGGAATATGGGAATACGACATGTCCTCAATGCAGCAGCCAAGAATGAGAGTTGGTAATTTCCAAGGAGATTTACATTCATCACTAATATTGCATTCCTACCCTTTTCCCCCATTTTATACCTGCCTACAGCACTTCACCTCCTCTGGCATTGAGAAGTTTCTATGAAAAATGAACATGCCCCTTGTCCTGCTCTCTTCCGTCCCCTGCCCATACACACACACACACACACACACACACACACACACACACACACACACACACACACACATACATGTATCTTCTCTCTCAAGAAATACCCTTTGGGATGTATCATACAAATGATCCACAGATTTATGCCTGTAAATGAGTACTCTAAATGAGTTTACAGGTTATTTCTAGTGATCCCCAGCCTGCCATCCTCTCCTTTTATAATCTGCTGTTCCTGAGACAAAGTTCTTTCTCATGCATTATTCACTATTTGAAGAGGATACCCTATGGAGTTTACATTCTCCCCTAACACTGGGATCTCTGCATCATACTCAAGAGAAGAGTTGTTTTGTTCACTGGACTGAGGTACTCAATACTGCAAATTAAGTGGTAGGTCTCTTTACTTAAATGGTTGATAAAATTTCCTCAAATTTAAGTTTATATACATCCCATCCTAACACTATATTTAATTTTTACTCATCAAAATGAAATACTACTGAAGCCAGAGAGATAGAATAGTTAAGGCATTTGCCTTGCTTATAACTGACCCAAATTTGAATCTCAGCATAACATATGGTCTCACAAGCATTGCCCGAAGTCAGCTTTGCCAGATGTGGCCCAACGAAATGAAATCTATCTCTGTGTCCTAGAATTTAAAAAGTACTGACTCTAGGGTCTGACCATCTGATGTGTGGGGACCAATGTTCCAAAGATTTGAAAAGTCCAGTTGGCTTTCTACTCTAGCCTGGAAGCCCCTAAGTTGGCCTCTGACACATTATTTGCCAATCGTATGTTCTCTGAGAGGAGGAAAGAGGTTGGAGGATGCAGTGATAGCTCTAGAAAGGTCATATCCCAAAGGTCTCTCTCTGTCTCTTTCTCTCTCTCTCTCACACACATACACACACACACACACACACACACACACACACACACACACACACACACACCTTGGATCCACTGTCAAAAGCTCTTTGGAGGATTTTAAATTTGTTTTATTATTTTTATCATTCCAAGTCGACCAAGTCAAATCAATTGGTGTTAACCTTGTAAACATTAGGGGCCTGAGTGGTAGCATAGTGGTAGGGCATTTGCTTTGCACACAGCTGACTCAGGACGGATGCATGCAGATTCGATCCCGGCATCCCATATGGTCCCCTGAGCCAGGAACAATTTCTGGGAGCATAGCCAGGAGTAACCCTTGAGAGCCACTAGGTATCACCCCCAAAAAACAAAAACAAAACACAAAAGCCTTGTAAAAATTAGCATATATTATACTGAATTCATATCATAGTCATTAGAACTTTTAAAACCAACTGGACAGTAGCGTGTGGATCTACATAACCGCAGTCGTCATCTAGCCAAAATGCCTCACGAGCACCATTACTGAGCCTCAGCTTTGCCCATAGTATCCTAGTTATTGGAATTATATGTCTTTTGCCTCCCCTAGGAAGGCTGAACTACTGTCCTCATTACCAAAGACTCTTCTGAGATCTCAGCATGGTCCAACTAGATGCAGAGATAAGAATTCTGCAGCAAAGTGCTCTGTGAAAATGTTTGCCAGAGTAGCTCATTCCATCCACAGCCAGCTGTCTCAGGTTTTCCTCTTACAAAAGCCAAATTAATTCAATATTTGCCTGCTGGAAGCTAGAGCTGGGATAATTAGCCACAGACTCTCGTCCTTCAGTTGTCTCTGCACAGACTGTTGAGATTACATTTCAAAAACTTACAGCTGATTGTTTCTTCTTTTTTATCAATTTTTCAGAGACATGCGAGAAATGAAAAACCTCTTAAGTAAACTCAGGGAAACTATGCCTTTACCATTGAAAAATCAAGGTGAGTCTTGTCGTTTCCTTTTGAGGCAGAGAGTTAACCTTGAGACTTGTCTCTTGAGAAATTAAAGTAAGCTAGTTTGGGGTGTTGTTTTTTGTTGTGTTTTATGAGCAGTAGGAGGCACTGAGAGTACGTCTCACTGTCCTAAAGAATATGGTATTGAGAATGAAATCCACCGGGTGAATAGTTCTGCTGGGGGAACTGAGGTGCACTCTGACCTCAAAACAGATGCCTCCTCCGCGGGTGCTGTCAGTGAAGAGCATTTATTCATTGCCCACATTGTGCAAAGCACGACACCAGTGTGGCAAACACAAAAGAAGAGAAATTTTTGTCCTTACAAGTGTATAGCCTAGTGGAGGAGACCTGAATACTTTCAAAAGAAGTTCATTCTTGCCAGCCAGATATTGGATTATCTAAAAGAAGTTAATAGTAGTAATTGGTATATACTAATAATTTACAGTAGAGTGTGGGTGGGTGCTGGGAGGGAGTTCCATACCACAAAGCAATTCTGAAACACCAGAGGTATTGCACAGTTCAGCTTAATTCTGGTGATAGCATCAGATCCCACAAGTTAGGGGCACATTCTGACAAACCTGCTTGCCCCCCCTTTGCATGCCAGTCAGAAATCCAGATTTTTCGCCCGTGCTTCTGAACAAAAAGCTTCAGATTGGTAATGTTCAGGCTTCCATTTCTCTCTCGTGAATCTCCATGTGCTCACCACCGAAATGTCTCCGAGCCAATCATTTTGGAGGGCTTATAGAGGCTTCATAATGTAGCTCAGATTGATTCAATTGTTAGCCACTGGCCACTGTGTTCTATCTTCAGTTTTTCTTCCCTCCATGAAGGTCGGGGGTGGGACTGAAATTTCCAACCCTCTAATCAAATTGGTTCCCCTGGCAACCAGCCCCCACCTCAGGTGATTTTCATAAGTTGTCTCATTAACATAACAAAGACACCTTTCCTCTCCCATCACTTAGAAAATTATCTAGGTTTTAGGAGCCCTGTGCCAGGAATAGGTCAAAGATCAACCAAATCTACATATAGACATAATTGTATATAGTATACAACCACATGTATATACATGTAATAAATACATGATCTTATTATAAATCACAATATCATAACCACTATCCTTGATGGTATACGTGTGTTAATGATACTAATTCATTTTCATGACACTTGAGGAAAAAACTTTGACTAGCTGTTATGTCCCAGGTTAGCAAGGATAGAAGCACTCAGCAAAATGTAAGTCAGGAATTTTTTATTAGCGTGTGCAACTGCACTTCACTCAAGGGAAGGCAAAGTGCAGCCCAGGACACAGTTCTTTCAGCCCTTTTAAAGTGGGGAGTACATTCTCCCAAAGCAACATGCACAAGTAGATAAGCGGATTCACAATAATGGGAAATGCATTTACAGTTACAAGGTCAATAAGAGGGGTAGTTCTCAGAAAAACTTCATCAGATGGTTATTTTTCAGAAGGTCCGTGATTAATTTTTGTTTGTTTGTTTTTTGTTTTGGGTCACTCCCCGTGACGCTCAGTAGTTACTCCTGGCTATGCGCTCAAAAATCGCTGCTGCCTTGGGAGACCATATGGCATGCAGGGGATGGAACCGAGGTCTGTCCTGGATCAGCAGCGTGAAAGGCAAATGCCCTGCCGCTGCGTTATGGTTCCAGCCCCTGGACCTGAGTAATTAAGGGAATTTCTGCAATTTCACAAGAAGGCCTCTCTCTCTAGACCTAACTAAAGGAGCTTCTGCAATAAACAAGCAAGCAGTGACAAAAGCTAGTATCTGCAGTTAACAGGCAGGATGTTGATTCAAGACTAGTTGGGTGGGGAGTGGGCCAGTAATGGCGAGCACGCAGGATGTTCACTTAAGACTAGTTCTTTTTCTGTAAAAAGAAAGCTCACTAAAACTCCATTACTATGAGTCAACAATAATGTTCCTTTTTTTCTGGCCTGAGGTTTTACTAATGTTTCCCAATGTACAGGAAAGTGAGACAAAAATGTATTACCAGTAAGTAACGGAACTATGGTCACACAGACTGTTCCAGGGCTGGGACTCCAAGCAGTGTTTCTCCAGAGCTATCCTATGGGATAACCAGCAGAGAAATGGAAGAGAAGGCTCCAGGAAAAAAATGCCTCCAGATGCTTTTGTTAACTAATGTCTCTTTAGTCACTAGTGTGGGACCTATAACATAGGAGAATAACAGTCAGCAAGTGTAATAGATGTTCAGTTTCTGCCCAACTTTGAAGGCTCCAGGTCTGTAGATATGCTCAAAGATCTAAAATTAAACATGTTTGTTACACAGAAGTTGATCAGGACAGCCTTAAGTGAAGCAACAAACTCAGAGATTGGTGTTTAGACAGTGGGAAAAGGATTTTTAGAGATACAAAAGAGAACTCCACTTGTTTCTACTGAGGAAGGCCTAGGAGGCAAGAGGAACGGATGATGTTTACCACTGAGCAAAGAGGGAGAGGATTTGACAGCAGATCTGAAGAGCCTCTTGGCTTAGGGAGCAGTGCGCCAGAAGGTGGGGAGGTGGAAGTGAGAACACAACACAAAGAGGTTGAGGAGTCATGTGGCCTGAGCTACATGAGGAGGTGGGGGGTGTCAGAAAATATGAGATGCATCAGATAATTCCATGGATCTCTCAAGGGCCTGGTCACCAAGACTAACACGTTTGAGCCATAAAATACCGTAAAATACAGTGTTGTAGAAACCTTGTATTTTTAGTAGCTGTGCACCAGGAACAGGTGCCAGTGTACAATAGAAACTGAATTCTAATAAGAAAGTTGACATGTTGTGTGGAGAAAGTCCTTCGACCACAGCATGGAAGATGGCTGCTAGAGAGACTAGAGTTTGCTGGCATAGCAAATAGAGCACTTGCCTGGTGTCTGTGAGAACTGGATCCAATGCCTGCAAATAAATAAGCAAATAAAAGGGGATAAAAGATCTAAAAATCCTTGAGAGCATACTATGAATATGACTCAGTGTCAAGACACATGCCTTTCATGTATGGGACTTGGGTCCCATCCCTGCCCCCAAACAAACAGAAATTAGCAGGCCCAGTCCTTTGACTTTGAATATTACATCTATGCTTGGTTCTGGAGATGGAATCCAATTCTCCTGCACACAGCACATGCCCTCGGCCCCCTAAAACTCTCCCTGTCCTGGGAGCATTTTTTAACAGACGCATACTAGTAGAGTGATCAAATCCACCAGATTTCTTTCTCTGTGTCAACCAAGATAAATCACAAAATTCTCCATGGCCTGCCTAGAAATTTTTTTCAGGTGTCTTGTTTACTCTTCAGACATTTAGGTGTAGGTTCACATATGCAGAAATGGGGGGGAGGGATATAAAATGTGAATAAATTTATTCCAGTTCTTTTCTAGAGGACCTTATTGTCAAAACACAATTCTAACTGGATAAAAACCATTATAGAAAGCCATCTGTTTTCCTTCTGGCTCCTTATTTTCTTTCTCTTTTTTATTTCAATTACATGTGTGCTTGAAGCAAAAAGATGAAGAAGGTAGAAGGGGGAAAATGGCTATTCCTAGATGCTCCTTTATTTTATCTGAAACTGACCACATGAAAACCTTGTCAGGCAAGTGCTAGGAATTGTTCTCCATGCTAGTTCAGAAACTATGTTTATTCCTGTATGGAAAGATCTAAACATATCTTTCCTGTTCTTGCCTAAATCTTAGCAGGACTCAACAACAATTTGCTTTAAATTGACTTTCTATGACAGTAAAAGAAATGTGGCCAAGATCAGGAATATTCAGGGTTCGTGATCATGCCTTCATTGTAGCACGCAGTGTCCTTCCCATTCTTCCAGCTTAGACTAGAGCATAAGAGGTGCACAAAGGCATGCCACCCTTCTTCTGTTGCTACTCCAGGCAGCCTCCGCACAATGCCTGGGGCTCCTGGCTCTCAGCCCACTGTTTTTTTCACTCAGCTCCACTCCTGTCCTACATTCTGGGTCACTGGCAGTGCTGTCAGAAGCTTCATTAATTATGAGAGTCTTGCTGTGTCAAATGGATTACAAATGGTACCACCTGTGGAGAACCCCTGCCAGATTACTGACAAAGGCTAAAAGGAGATTGGAAAGTGAAGCACAAGCATCTTCTAAATGCAAATGATAATCAAACAAAATAACACCACTGAAATAAATTAAGCCTTCCCGACAGTGTCACCTTTTCCAAAATTCTGACTTAATGAATTTTGTGGGGTGTGTTGATACATTCACTTTTGCCTAGAATTTGGTAAATTAATAAACTCCATAAGCCTGAAGGGGCTTCATCAGGAATGAGAGCTCTTTTAGAATCTGACTATAGGCAGATTGTGCTCCTCTCCAATTTAGAGTAGAACTAGAAATCAATCTGTCATGTCAAACAGAAGAGTTGGCTAATATCTGGATAAGAACCAAGGGTAGTTATGTTTCCTTCTTTCTTTCTAGTTTACTAGGCATGCTCATTATGTTTTCTCTCACAGGAATTAATATACTTTGTGCAATTTAATATGTAACTGAATGTCACTTTGGGTAGTTTTATTGTCATATTCTTTGTCATCTCTAAACCCTTTGTCCAAAATTCAGTATGACATGCACTATTCTTCCTCATTGAGTCCATTAATTACTGATCATATGCAAATCTCGATGTAATACTTGGTGTTGAGCCCAGTTCACAGTGTTAATGTTGTTCAATGTTTACAAACGAAAGAACAAAGGTCTCTTGATAGCATCATTTGTCCCCATCATCACCCAAAATGAAAAGATCACCTATGATGTTCTGCACCAGGTGCCAGGAATGTCGCTCTCTGTAGAGTCTCCCCCATATCATCAAGACAGAAATGGATCAAAATCATTTCAAAATATTTTTTTCAAATGGCACATTCCTTGCTTCAAAGAAAATGATGGAGCTCTTTGGAAGCAATGCAGATAAATTCTGGAGACAACTGATACAAACATTCACACACGTACTATAGGAAATACAAATAAATTAGCACTTAGAATATAGTAATATCATAATAGTTTGGCACAGATTGCTACAAAGGCATAGCGGATTCTTGCCTGGCCATATTTGAGTTGTGACATGGAGAGGAGGAAGGGTATTGAGACATTTTAAGAACGGTCTATGCTGAAATGAACCAGAATTTACTAAAGAAAAAATGGAAAAACATTCCAGCATGTGAGTCTGTATATATGAAGGCATAAGATAAAAGGTGTATTGTTGAATGGTAGATACTTTGTTAGTGGGAAGTGGCCAGAAAGGAGACCAAGAGAGAAACTAGAAATTACTAGGCTAATATTTGCAAAGACTTGTTTAGATTTTATTCTAAAGTTATTGGAGAATTCAAATAGGAGCAGGTGCACATTCCTACTGAAAAATGCTTAAGAAGTGACCTAAAGCTAGGAAGTTGGAAAAGAGATTTTTATTCATTGAATTTAATACATAAGAGAAAAATATTAGTCAAGGAAAAAGCCAAGGTTCAGACTCGGGACAGAGAGTATATGAGTAAGTTAGAAATTACAGAAAAACATGCAGTAGCAGTAGAGGACTAAAGTTTTGAATGTGGGGAACTGCAAAATCAGTTCTTAATAGATAGTATTGAATAACAGTTCATAGTGTCTTGGTGGCAGGATACGTGAGCTAGGACAATTGCAACATAGATTTAAGCCTTATAAGCATAGTGGTAATTAAAGTCCAGTGAGAGGTTGAGACTGACTAAAAAGAGTGTATATATAACAAAATTTAAAGTTTGAGAAAAAGGGGCTGGAGAGATAGCATAGCATTGTGATAGGGTGTTTGCCTTGCATGCCGCCAATTCAGGACAGAAATGTGATTCAGATCCCAGAATCCCATATGATCTCCTGAGCTTTCCAGGATCAATTTCTGAGCACAGAGCCAGGTGTAACCCCTGAGGGTGGCCGGGTGTGACCCAAGGAAAAAAATAATAAAGTTTGAAGAAAAAGAACAGTTTACCAAGAGGACTGAGAAGAAACCCAGAACTACTGAGTGAACTATCCCAAAGAAGATTGTACAGAAGGAATAGCTAATAATGCAAGACTGTTAATCTCAATAAGAGCTAAAAAGCTTAGGATATAGCAATAAGGTGAGGTTGACAGAAGCAATTTATTTAAAATTTGAGGGTAGAAGCTTGGCTAACGAATGTTGAGAAGTGAGTGGAAGATGAAAAGCTGGGTCAATAAGGGAAAATTATTAAGATTTTTTTTTATAAATAGTTGCCTATAAGGATGATGGACAGGCAGGGTTGAAAGCAGATAATGATTGTGTCAAGAGTTATTGCAATTATTTAAGGAAAGTATAGAAGCCTGAAGCAGAAACATGGAACAGACAAAGTATTTAATAGATATTTTTAAAAGGTGCTTCTGCTAATCTTAAAGGAGAGATTGGATTATCTAGGATAAGACTTCTCTGGAAAAAGAAATCGTCTGTGGAAAGTCAGGGAGGAAAGAGAAGAAAAGATAGAAAATGTATTTTTTCTGATCTCACCCCAGACCTACAATGTAAGAATCTTTAGAGATGGGGGAGCTGTATTTCTCTGATTTTTTAGATGATGCTTGATATACCTAATATTTGAGAACCATTGGGTTAGTTAAAGGTCTTTCCCCCTAAATTAGTAATTTGTATCTAAAGTATATTTTCTAAAAACTCTTCTCTTAACCATATCTGATTACAGAGCTTAGACTCAATACCTGAAAATTCGCCCGTTTTTATGTCCTGCTTCTCAGCATCCTCTATATAAGAATGATTTATTAGAAATTTCAGCAGGTACTTAAGAGATAGTACAATGGACAGGAATCTTGCTTTGCATGTGGCCAACCTGGGTTCTATTCTCAGCACCATTTAAGATTCTCTGAGCCTCACCATGAGTGATCTCTTAATATAAAGCCATGAGTAAGACCTTTGTACAACTGGGTGTGACCCCAAACAACAAATACAAACAGAAAAGAAATATGATCAGTACCTTGTTGTGCCTTCTTGGTTCTAGTGTCTGACTTTAGTAACATTTGAGAAATAAACAATGAATGATTGAGCTTTGAGTTTACTTATTGTCTCAGTTTCCTAATCTGCCTTCTCCTGTACTCCTACACTTTGACTCTATGCCTCTTTCTCTTTCTCACTTCATTATCACATTTTTAATTGTTCTGGCATATAAATCTCTAAGGCTACTAACTTTGGAGAAAAATTATGAACAGCATGATAAGCAACATCCAGGGCCTGGGAGATGGCTAGAAGTGCTGGAGTATGCTAGAATCCCACTTTTGATCCCTAGAACTGTATATAGTTTTCTATGCAGTTCTAGCATTGCTAAAGAGTGACTCCTAAAAATTATCCTGAGAGTAGTTCATGAGTTTTTCTGGGTATGACCCCCAAAATCAAATAATAATAATTAAAAATAGGATGATAATAATAAATTCCACCTCAAAAAATTTTTTTCTGGGCCCAGAGAGATAGCACAGCGGCGTTTGCCTTGCAAGCAGCTGATCCAGGACCAAAGGTGGTTGGTTTGAATCCCGGCGTCCCATATGGTCCCCCGTGCCTGCCAGAAGCTATTTCTGAGCAGACAGCCAGGAGTAACCCCTGAGCACTGCCAGGTGTGGCCCAAAAACCAAAAAAAAAAAATTTTTTTTCCAATAAAAACCAAAGATTCTTACCAAAAATTTCTTGAAAGTTTCAACTAAGTGGAGAGTTCCATTTGCTTAATCTTGTTGCTTCAGAGATATTCCAATCTATGTGGAAAGACTATATTTTTCCAGAGTTGAACTCACTACAAATCATTGCAGCCTTATGTCCTCCTTGGTGAGTTTCAACATTTTAATGCAGGTGTCACCTTTCTTTGGTGTCAAAAGTAGCTATGAATTTCTGCCAAGAAATTTGGAACTTTTGTGTCACCTTAGCAATAGGTGATAGTCAGACACACTCTGAGAGTGGTGCCAGTGTCAAAAATACTCTACAATGATACCTCTAATCTGCAGCATTCTTAAAGGGCAGCACTTTGCTTTGATGAGATTTATCTGAGCAGTCTCATCGATCCTAACTAACACTTCCCATTATCTTTCATATGTGTGTATATGGATACAACACTCACAAGTAAATATATGTGTGCATGTGTGTGTGTGAAAGAAGAAAAAGTCAGGAGAATTTCAATAACTTAATTTTTTATTCACACACTAAATATATAAATAAATGGATCAGTCTTAGAAATTTTATAGTACATATGTGTATGCCAGTGTGATTTTAACTCAAAAAGAGGATGTGAGAAAAAACATAACCAGAGCAAATACATCATACATTATTTTCTAAATATGATTGTAGCAGACATTTCCTCATGTAGTAGGGATAATACATCAAAATCTCACTGAATTAGACATATATATGTATATATATCATTTTGGTTAAATCTAGAATATCTCTTAAATATTGGAGAAATTCAGAACATTGTATAATTTAGGAAATAGATAAAGCATGTCAAGTCTTAAAGAAATAGATAAATAAATATTTCCTCATCAACAGCTTTACTATTTTGGTGATTCTATTCTAAGGAAGCATTGAAATCCAGATGAATTCTGGAAGGGTAATCAGTATTCTACTGAAAGGTGAAACTATATCCTTCAGAGTCAGTTCTATTTTTGTCCTATCCAAGTAAGCTAAATTTATTGATTACTTGGTAGTAAAAGAAGTAACAATCCTAAAAATAATGTATGAATGAGTTATCTTTTATTTTAGGTTACAAATAGATCATGATTCATTTCAGAGATTAAAAAATTTCATACTTATATTGGATATTTCAAATTGTTTTCAGTGTCTTAACTATTTTGAACAAGTTTTAACTATAAAAGAGAGCTGTCCCATTTTTAACTTTTAAAATGCATTCAAAAATCACAGTAAATTTTTCATTATGAAAAGAACAGATATGCTCTGGTTTTCTCCCATGTTTGCAGAATGAGTTTTAAGAGGATGTTCATTTGTGGAGACTGCAAGTCCACTGTGGTTGATTAATTTGATATACTCAGCTGGGGCGCCTGCTTTCTTTCTTGGCTCTGTCTTTCTGCTCTAGTTCCATCTAAATGTATAACTCAGTGCCCAAAGTGTTCCAAAGAACATTGTCAACTTGGTGTGAGATGCTAATTTACAAATAAGTATGATGCATGTGAGCCTCTGAGGAAGAGGTGGAATACTCAGGCACTTAGACAACATAAGTTATGTAAGAAGATCAGAAAACTAGGAGTTATTTATGTGCTTGACAACTTCCTGAGTGTCTAAGCTTAAGAAAAATCAACCTTCTTTACAGATCATGGGAAAACCATTTTTACTGAAGTGCGACACATTTCATATTTCACTCTATTGACCATTTCTCTACTTCCAAATTCTAATTCTAATTCCTGTTTCAAGGATCTTCTCTTGGCCAGATTCTTGAGTACTGTCTCCACAAAGTTAGGTTGGAGCAAGGACTGAGACCCTGAGCTCTGCTCTGGGAAAATAATGTATCTAGTCCTGACAGAGCTTAGGTTCCTTATAGCTGTCAAAGAAAACCAGCAACATGACTGTCTTTGGCTCCAGTCTGACTATATCCTAGTGCTATCCAAGTTGTCAATTTTTAAGTTCTTTCTTTTTTTTAATTAATTTTAATATTTTGTCATTGTGATTTATAAATCTGTTGCTAACAGAGTTTTAGTCATCCAATATTCCAACTCCAAATCCAGCACTAGTGTCAGCATTCCTCCAGCAATGAACCACAGTTGCCTCTATGTCTACACTCTCCTACCTTTTGTTAATGTGTTTTTTGGGGAGAAGACACCTAAGACACCCAGGAGACCCTGTACCCCTCTTGTGATTTTTGTCAGGCTTGCAAGTCAATATGAGGACCTGACAGTACAATGCTGATCAAACCTGACACCCCAGGTAATCAGGGACTTTCAGAAAGGAACCATAGATATTCAGGGGTCCATGTGGTGTCAGGGATTAAATGGGATTGGACACATGCCAGTCATGTTCTTAACCCCAGTTCTATCTAACCAGCCCTATCCCAGGTTATTTTTTTGTGGTCCTGAGATCCTATTCTGCTCCAGCAAATTGTGTCCAACTACCTTCTCTTTTGAACTGAAATATTTCTTAAACACTTAGCCCATGATACCAAATTGGATCTTTGCTTAATTTATTTTTATCTATTTGTCACATGAAATGTCAAGCCAAAGCATAGACTCAATGACTGGTCATCTTCTCTGTGAATGCCTTGTGTATAGAAATTTAAAGAAAGTGTTAGGGACATACTGGACTAGAATTGCTGACACGAACTAGTTGAAAGAAAGCAAGATCTAATAATGCTTTTATGTAAAGAGAAATTGTTATAAATATTGATATTGGAGCCAGAAAGATAGCAAAGAGTATAAGGTATTTACCAACTGAGTACTTAATTGACATGTTCAACATCACATAACTAATAATAAATAGTAGGGAGAAGTTTAGAAAGATATAAACTTTACCCAAAAGAATGAACTCTTGTTAAAAGTTATATTTCAGCCACCTGAAAGATTACCTCAGTGTAGTTTAAATTTAATTCTAAGTAATGGTTCTCAACTATAGGCTATTGTCCCTGCCTCCATGGAACAGATTTTTCTTCTTATTGAACAAAACTAAAGCCTTCTGCATTCCTATTTTCTTTGCAGAAATATTTAGAATATTACAATAGCCAGAATCTGGAATCTGAGAACAGAAGAGTGGCTACAGAAACTGTGGTACATCAACACAATAGAATATTATGCAGCTGTTAGGAAAAAAATGAAGTCATGAAATTTGCTTATACATGGATGGATATGGAGATTATTATAATGAGTGAAATGAATTAGAGGGAGAAGGAGAGAAATAAAATAATCTGAATTATTTGTGGGACGTAATAAAAATAAAAGATAGTATGGTGATAAAATCCAGAGACAATAAAGATGAGGGCCAGGAGGACCAGTTCATGGCTTTTTGTGACAAAAAGCTGAGATTGAAATTAGGGTAGAGAAGGGTCTACTATGACAATGATAGTTGGAACTGATCACTCTGGACAAAAATCAGGTGCTGAGAGAGGATCAAGTGATATACATGTTACCCCATTAACAAGAGTGTAAACTACAGTGTCAAAAGGGTCTCTTTGTAAAAGAGAGAGAAAGAGAGAGAGAGAGAGAGAATAAGAAATGAAATGTCTGCCCAGAGGGCAGGCAGGAAGTGGTGGAGTGGAGGGAGGGAAATTAAGGACATTGGTGATGGGAAATGAGCACAAGATAAAGGGAGGTGTACATTACATTTTTTGACAGAGTCTCAGTCTGTACAATTTTGTCTTCAATAAAGTAATTAATTTTTAAAAAATGATGTGAAGAGAAAGAGTAAATATGTGTTCAGAGAGAACACAAGCTTCTCTAGTGTGAAAAAAGCAAGCAGAAAGACAAAGACAAGCAGACAAGGGAGAAAACAGTTTAAATAGCAGGTCTCCAGGGAACATTTAACCATATCTGGGAACCTTTTTATTGTCTCAGCTGGTGGATAGTATTCCTGGCATCTAGTGTGTAATGGTCACAGATGCTGGTAAGCATCTACTAGAGCTCAAAATAGCCTATAAACAAGAGTTACCTGGTGAGCACCATAGATGTGGCTGGGTTCAATCCTTGGCATCACATACACACATAAAAACTAATGAGATAGTTCAGTGAGCTATGGAATAAGCTTGGCATGTAGAAGGACTAGATTTAATCCCTGACACTGGATGGGTCTCTGAGTGACCACACAGCACCAAATATAAGCCAGGAGTGATCTCTTGAGCTGCCATGTGTGTCCCTAAACTAAACAACAAAACCCTTATCTGCTGCAAAATGTAAGTAGCTGCTGTGGTTAAGAAACCTTGAACGTGTTTAGGTATTAAAGTGTGAGGTCTGCATTCCATCCCTGAACCACCAAAAAAAAAAAAAAAATGAAAGACAAACTGATTTAGTAATGTCAGTTATTATTGCAATTATTTTTTTTAACAGCACCTTACCCGTGTACATTCTCTCCCATCACAGATGACAGCAGCCTTCTAAATCTAACTCCTTACCCCCTGGTTAGAAGACGGAAGAGAAGATTCTTTGGGCTGTGTTGTCTTGTCTCAAGCTAGGTGATTTCTCCTGGAGACTTATCACTAGGAAGACCTGAAGAAATCACCAAACCGAGGACCACCAGATAGCTGAATCACAGTTACTGGGTTTTGACTATGTTTTCTATGCTTCCTTATTACTTTTATCTGCCTCCCTGTGCCCTTTTAAATAATTTTACATTTGAAAGTAGCTGCTGTCAAGAAGAAAAAAGAAAGATTCAAAAGTCAAACTGTTTTTAAAGGGATTTTTAAAGCTGACATTGTGCATGTCTGCTCTAAACCATACAATGACAGAGCAAGGATTATGATTTTTAAATAATTTAAGGGTTTTTTAAATGTATTATACAGAGAAAAACTTATTTCATGTATAGTAGTATATCTATAGCTCTTGCTTACCTTCGTTCACAACTTATCATCATGTAATGCGTATTTAAACAGTCTATTTAAAACTGCAAACTGTTCAAAAGTTCGATCTATCAAAATATCATTAGAAATAGTATGATAAACATAGAACACATCTATTGCTTTTTCTGCACATTTAGTCTTCCATTCTGTCTGAATCTAAGAGCTTCGACATAAAAAGGCTTTAATTTATAATGTAACACAAACCATATATGAAAATATTTAAATTTTGTAAATATACAATAATTCTAATGCCTTCATACAATGCATATGGGCAACTAATCCCCTCTTGATCCAATGGTGTCTGTTCAGCTTCTTGGAGAATGAAGTAATTCAGTTAGGAAATGGTGTAGTAACATAGACAAATACCCTCAATAGTAAAATTAAATACTATCACATTTTGTTCTAATTGAAATTGAAGCATGATGTCTGCACATCAGCTAGTGTTAAATCTTATAGGGCATGCTGAAATTAGCTCAGATCGTAAAAATACTTAACATTTTACATCGTTGATAAAATCTTTTTAGTTAAGCTAATCTTGTCTCATTTTAGATGACTATGCAGATATGAACTTTTCCAATGTGTACTTGGTATCTTGTCTTATGCTTAGAATCTTGAAAGCAGGATACATTAAGCAATACTATATTTTAGAAAGGAGGAAACTGTGCTTCATATTTTATGCACAATTTTGTTCTAATCTTCCTCCACTAAACTTATAACATGGTAAAATTTTGTTATGTTTCCCCTTTTTTCTTTTTTTGGCTTATTTCCCAGACAGAATTTCCCTTGGATTGAGAGATCAGGTCTTTCCACTTTCTTTCTTGTTATCGGAGTCTGAAAACACCCTAAAGTCAGACAAGAGACTCCAGTGTCTAGTACCATCAAAGAATGAGGTAAATGGCTGTAAGTGTTCATCCAAGAAGTCTCTTTCATCCTAACTCTATACTCTCTCAGCACATATATGCAAAGATATTTCCAAGTTCACTGATGTTTTAAGTAGATTCAAGCTTTTAGCTTTAATGAAGGGAAAGGGAGGTACAGATAAACTACTAGAAACATTATTGTATTATATTAGAGTGCTAATAATTGGCTGTTTTGACATGCAAAATGGCAGTTTCATATAGTTAAAAACTAATAGCTAGAAACTGCCCTTGTTTTTGTTTTTCTAAATTTTTTATTTGAAAATAAAAGAATAAAGAGGTTAGATATTTTAAAAAGTTATGCATGTCTTAGGACCAGAGTGATAGTATAGTGGGTAGGGTGCTTTCCTTGCAAGTATCCAATCCCAGGTTCAATCCCCAGCATCCATATGGTCCTTTGAGCACAACAGGATATGATTTCTGAGCACAGAGCCAGGTCTAAGCCCTGAGCATGTTAGGTGTGGCCCCAAAACAAAACAAATAAAATTAAATAAAAGCTTTGCAGGTCTCTGTTTAGATTATACCAGCTGGTTATTGGTTTAATCAAAGCTCTTGTGTAAATTCCAATAAGTTAGTAATGGATAAATGCTAATGAATATACTGACTCCATAAAAAAACATACCCTTATATATTTTATATTAAAAAATATCACAATATTCTAAAGCAAATACTTGTAAAACAGTTGTAGGAATATGCAAATGAAAAAGCCCTAGGATGAGTATTCTCTTGCAACCACTCCCAATTTATTTAATCTATAAATCCCAACTTTTATAAATGAGATTTAACTTATTTAAATTTGAATTTGTATATCCTTTTTAAATTCCATTTATTTATTTTCCTTAAAGTTAATTCACTTAAGGTCTGTTGTTTTTAAAACTAGAAAAAAAAACAACAGTAGTCCAATTTAACATGCTCTCAACTCTCATTTCCACCATTTTTTTACCTTTCTATTATTCTGAACTCTGTCCTTCAAACTACTTTCTATGAATTCATGCAAAGTTGTCCATTGCTCAGTCTAGTCTTGATATTCAGCACGTTCTTCTAATTGCCTGACGTAAATAACTTCTGCTTGATTAATCTGTGCTCACTCTCGCCTTAGTCTCAGTATGAAAGTAACACACCTTTCGTGCATTTGTCCTTCATACAACTGATGACTGTTAATAAATTCAGGTCTCACCTCCATGTATGGGAGGGATATAGTAGCTATTTATGGAGATGGGGATTTGTCTAATTCCCTAGCTAGGCTTTCTGTATCTAAAGTAAATATATTCGGTCATATTACCTTTCATAGTGCCTGTTTCCCAGGCTTTGACCAATTTTGTAGTTCCCATGGACACACTCCAAGATTTATAGATATTCTTCACTAGCAGGTCCTATAAAATTAATTATAGTACTCAAAAGTCCTGATAACTTAAACACACCCATAATTGCTAAGGTAATTTACCACCCCCTTTAGATAGGCCAAAATGCATATTTATTTTAGAGCTAACTCCCACATGCCTCTGACCTACCAAAGGACTTTCTCAGGTGTAGTTCTATGAGATAGAGTTCTACTCTCTCAGCTGGTAATTTGATATCAGATTAGCAATAACATTGAGCTGATTTCTAGGAATAAGGAGAGAATATTGAATCCCATTTTGTTGCATGTATCGTATGTTTGAAACAAAAAATAGTTAACCATTTCTGGTGTCTACTCACTCCTTTTACTATCATTTCTTTAATATTCTAGTATTTTTTAAAGATGACAGAAACAATACATAGTTTGAAAATACATATCTGAAAAATACCAGATACTTTCCTTATTAGAAGGGAAAAAGATCACGTGAACCAAGTACGATCACATTATTTGAAATCTTCATTTTAGATAAGTTTTGTGAATAGATGTCCACAAGGCAAGGGTGTCAATTAAAAAAAATGTCCACTGAAGTTTTATATGTAGTTAAAAATCAATTTACAGGAAACTTTTAGTTGAGTCTTTGCTCAAAGGAACAAAAAGAAAGAAATAGCTCTGCTATCCTCTAATGAGATAGTTAAAGCTCTTTGGAAAATTATACATTTCTATCAGATTATGATTTTTCCTTAGGTACTTCTGTATTAATTGGCAACTTTACATACTGTTTGACAATACTGCCACCTACTGAAAGCTGATCTTTCGAATGAGAGAAGAAAATCAACACTATGAAAACACCTTATTTATTTGAGACAGCAAAGATTAATAATGGTTCTACATGACATTTTAGACTCCAGAAATCTCAAAGTTTATGTTCTAGAACATCAAAAATTGAAAAATATTCAACTTTAAGGTAACTAACTAGATTGGGAAAGAGTCAGAATAAATCAAAATATATTATTAAGTGTATAAACTCAAGAACATGGAATAATTGAGTACATTAGAAAGCCAACATTTCAAATCTGTAAAAAAAAGAAAAAGATTGAATTACTGTTAAACTTGATAACAGTTTAGTCCAGTTTTTGGGAAAATGTCAGATCTTTTGATTAAAATAAATTATCTTTCAAAAAAAACAAAAAAAATTATAGGAAATGTGAAGATAAGAATTTGTGTGTGTGGATAGGAAGCCTTTCATAGCATGACACCAAAGGAAGAAGCCACAAGAAAAAATTACCCTTGACCAGCTAAAAATGAAAAACTCCTTTACAGTGAAAAATAATGTATCAAAGAGAAAAAATTTGAAATATGTGCAATGAAGAGTCTAGAATTCTAATATCTATCAGAAACTTAGATTTCATTATCTGTGTGAAGTTTCATGATCTGTAATCTCCTTCCCAGTCACGATATCCCAATTTATTTTATGCTTGCTTTCTTGCAATGTTTTCATGATTACTTGTGTAATTGTGTACCTATCCCACTAAAATAAATAGTCCAACTGGATAGCAATAGTGACTATTTTGTTTATTTTATAGCCCAATACCCAGCAGAGTGCTAAACATTAAGCAAATACTGAAAATATATTTATTTTTTTAAATATATTTATTGACTGTGTCAGAGTGCATGAATAAATGACATTTTATGACTCTAAAGGAATCAACTTTTCCAGTAGAAAATTGAGCCAAGGGCACACACTGACAATGCACTGTAAGTGAGACAATGTACTAATAATATGGAAATATTGAGTATTTAGTAATCAAAATAAAAATTAACATGGTTATTTTGCAAAAAGATAAAACATATAAGCCATTAAAGTTTCCCTTAAACTTTAAGTTTATATGTGAGACAATATGGGATGAATTTTCTCTTATAGAATCAATAAGAATAAAAAATGTTTTGATCTTCTGGAAAATATTTTTACAAAACATTTTTATGCATGCCAAATAATCCCATGTTGAAAAAAATATTCTCCTTTAAAGTTCAGGAATAAAATGATTCAAAACATGTGAAGAAAGGATGCTTATGACTGCATCGTTTGGAGGAGAAAAACTGTATATTCTATATTATAGAACTGGTTAAATGTGATATAGCCTTTCAATGGAATATTACACATCTATCAAGAATATTCTTATTTAAAGAAATGTATATTTACAGAAAAAAGCAAGTTATATTGTTAAATGGAATAAGGGAGTTATCTACAGCATGATCCCATTTCAAAAATACGCATATACATGTGTGCATTAAAATTTTAATTATTTGCTAAAATGTTAACCGTATCTAACTCTAGGAGGTGAGATTTGGAGCAATTGTGATTTCTTTTTATATATATGTAATTTCCCATTTTTCCACAATGAGCATGTAGTACCTACATATTTTTTTCAGGGAATAGATAACAACAATCACAATCTATATTAAATGAAAAAGTATTATTAAACATATGTATAGTATGACACAATATTTGTAAAAACAGAAAATTATATATAAATATATCTATGTATATATATGCAAAAGAGTGCTAGAAGGACATACACTAAAATGTTAATAGTAGTTACTATGGGTAGTGGGATCTGGGTGATTATTTTTTCCTTTTGCTTTTCTGTGTTTTCTAATTTTTCTACAATAAATATGTATTACTTGTGTAATAAAAGCTAATAATAAAAGTTTTAAAAAGAATGAGAGTGAAAGAGACAGTTTGATTCACCTCTTGTCCTCATTTTCCCTACTCTCCCAGGCCCTTAATTGATGCCTATTTTCACCATATGGCCAGAGGAGCTAAGGAGAGGAAAAGAACAGCACTTTAACTTGTGATGGTTGCGGGGGGGGGGGGGGGGGGGGAAGGGAAGAGACAGAGAGAGACAGAGAGAGAGAGAGAGAGATGGTAACAATGGTATGTGGGGAGGAAATTGGAAGGGAGAGAGAAAGAAGGGAAAGTGGTAAGGAAAGGGGAATAAAAGAAGATAAGGGCAAAAGATTAAGTGAAAATGAAATCAGTGGAGGAAGGATTCAAACAGATTTTGAAAATGCTTTCATTCGTAATATCAAAAACTCATTAAATAAAAAAACTCATTAAATTAGCTTCCTTTTAGCTATGTTAACAAATGTACAATGGTTTAATCATTTTATTTCCTAGTAATATATATAATATATGATATGATATATACATATATATCATCTAAGATTTAAATTAACAGGATTGTATACTAAGAAAATTTTCAAAAAGAACTATTGAGGCTCAGATAGTTGTCTAAGATCATGTAATACTGAGTGGAATTTCATAGTCCTTTGAATACAGCAAGGACTAGCACTTTTTCCCTTCTGTATCAGAGATCTTAAACTTCAGTAACACAGTTTCAACCTAAAGTAGTCTCTATTTTCCTGTAGACACTAATGCAAACTCATATCCAGAAAAATGGCTAATTCCACACTGGCTGGATATACTCACCACCAATTTGTCACCATGGGTACAATTTCAATTTGTTGTCAATATTCTGGACATTAGCAGTTATAAATAAATTAGTTTTTAAAAAGACAAAACCTGTATTGTTTTCTATCGTTACTACTGTAAAAAAAATTACCACAAGTTTAATTTTAAAACAGCATTACTTTGACACATAGTTCTGGAAGTTAGAAATCAGTTTCACTAGTCTAATATCAAAAAGTCATTCTAAAGGCTCTAGGGAAGAATTTGTAGCCTTTGCTATTCTAGGTTCTAGAGGTTTCCGTTATTTGACTCATGTCTCTTTTTTCCGTCTTTAAGTAAGTAATGAAGTATTACCAGATTGTCCCCTTCATACCACACACATATACCCACACACATACCCCATACACACACAACAGCTCTCTCCCCTCCTCTCTGAGTATGAGCCATACTTCCATCATCACATAAACTTCCTTTATTGATTCTTTAGTTTCCCTCTTACAGGAATCTTTGTTGTCACATCAGATCTCAGTCAGATAATCCAAGAAAAATTTTCCATCTAAATACTCTTGGCTAATCAGGCCTGAAAATTCTCATTTGCCAAGCAAAATTATATATTTACCAGCTGCAAAGTTATATATATATATGTATATATATATACAAATTCCAATAATTAGGACATTAACTAACATATATATAGGGTGTCCATTATGCTAACATAATGTGACTGGAACCATTCACAGTCTTTGTTTGCCTGGAGCTGTTTTTGGAAATGTATCTTATTCTCAAACAGATCATGACCTTGCTCTGGAGCTCTAAGTCTTTCTCTGGAACAATAATTCTTTTATTATAGTTTGCCAGAGTCTGGCTATTCTTTTCTACTCTGATATCTAGTTTGTGTTCTCTGCTAGATGTATGTCCTAAATAAGAGAACTAAAAACTAATTCTTCTAACAAGCCCCTCCTTGTTCTGGTACCCACTTAAAACTAGAACCCTAAATATTATCCAGTAGGTGACTCAATGTTTTATCTAAAAATTTTAAATGTTTCTCCCACAAATTTGTAGAGTTCAATCAAGTCTGGTATTTCTTTCTTAGTAATTGGGAATTCAAGGAACAAATAGCTGTTTCACTTAGGAAAGGATAACTCAGCATCTGAATAGGAAATACTGGAACCCTAAAACATCACCCCTTAATTTTTTTCAAGTTTATTGTCCTTTCTCTGAAGTTCGTGTGTCGTCCCAAAGCATTTAGGGTCAATATTATTTATAATTATTATCAAACCTAGTAATATGATATTATCAATTTAATGTGCTCATTCTCAATAAAGCAAGCTAAAATCAGTAGGTTCAGAATATACTGTCCTGAGACACAATGAGGGATAGAGAAGTCTCATTTCAAAAATGTCATTTGAGACAATAAAGTTATGCTATACTCAGCCAAGCACAAGGTGACTACGATAAATATTATAAAGGAAAACATAAAAACACCAACAGGTAAGATATACTTGAAGAAAGGAAATCTGGTTCCAAAAAGTCACATAGGTTAGCATAGGGCAAGATTTTGGAGGGGAGCCTGTGAATAAGGAGTCCAAAATACAGTAAAACATTGAAGGTACCAAAGGACTGTACAAATGGACCAACAAAGGAGGTGCATGACTGTGATCAGCAGGCAATTCTGAGACAATTTTTACACAATTCTCATACCTCTGAGTAGTCAGGAATTTGAACATCATGCCCCAGGTTTTAGAGAAGGAGTGGAACAGGTGGTAGATGGTGGCCATATGTTCAGGAAAAAAAAACAGCATATTAAAATTTCACCCACAGTCTCTCTACCTGCAAAGACCTGAGCATAAGACAGAACTAAAGCTTGGCAGGGTTCTGGGCCAACATTTGGAGGGGAGCATGTGTATCTGCAAACTCAGGCAGGGAGTCAATACACCAGCATTCCAGGCCGAGGTGGAGGCAAACAAGACACTTGCAATATTGACAATAAAGTGTGTTCCCACACAGTACATCTGAGTGAATGCAGCCGTTGATTCCGGTGAACACAGCTGCCCAAATTCAATAATTTGTGCAACAAAGACTAGGTTGGACAACAGGAAATGTGAACATAGGGAGGCAGCATTGGTCTGAGAAGGCTGTGTGACTTATTATAGTGTAGAAACCACTTTTAAATAAGAGAACAGATACCGAAAAAGATAAAAATGGAGATATTTTGGCATGCCCATAAAACATGAAGAAACACACTTCATCAGAAAAAGATCACCTTACAGTATAGCCAGAACCAATTATTAAGCCAGCAATATATATAGCATGCAACTTAAATTGGTTTACAACTAGAAGACATCTAATCCCTCCAATTACTTGCATTTCTGAATTTGGGTATCCAAAAGCCTATGGTGTCCATGCAACTGGGAGAGGGGGGAGTCAGAATTTAAACTACTGCCTAGGCAAAGTAAAGAACTCTAGAGTTGTAGTAACTCTACAGACCAAACAGGAGGAGGATCAGAACTTTGAGGTAATTCAATTCTATAATAATACGCCAGTGAATTCCCCTACTAAGTTCCTCTACTAAGGAAAATATTTATTTAGTTCCCAGAAGTGAGGTAAGGTGAATAGACTCTTTTCCATAAGTTTCAACAGATCCAGTGTGACAGGCATTGCTTTGCCCTACATCTGCAGTGCCGAACCATCAGAATCACAAGAGTAACAGATAAAAAATAAAATAAAATAAAACAGCCTGCAGCTCCCCCCTGGCAAAGAATTCATAGTGTGGAAGGCAGAAATGCCCATCTTTGGAAATCCAGGCAGACAGCTTCTGGAGTAAATCATCAATTCCAACAAAATCTCACACCTGGACAGAGGAAAAACTAGAGGTCACAGGCTTCCAGACTGGAGATCATTGTCTCTTCCCACCCACCCAAAACATAGATTAACTCCTCTCTACCACTTATCCAAGGTCTTAAAATAAAAATAGGTTTTTAAATCAAGAGCCACAACTTCTCTGAAAAACAAAGACATTTTAGAAAAAAATTAAATCTAATGCCAGAATATAAGAGATATAAATCAATCTCTTTTTAAATTGTATTTATTGGTTTTGGTGGTGCTAAGATACTCTGCCTGTGTTCAGGGATCCTTCCAAGGAGTGCTCAATGGATCAACCATATGTGGTGGTGCTGGGGCTTAAAACAGATTAAGCTAGGCATGCAAGGAAATTGCCTTAAGCCTGGTACTATGTCTTGGTCCCCAGAAGTCAATCTTAACAACATGAAAACAGGGAATCTAAGAGACAATGAATTTTAAGTTACTTGTTTTAGGAGGCCATATCTGGCAGTCTTCAGAAGCTACTCTCTGCAAAGTGTGTACAGGGAGAACATTCCTGACTCAGGGGACCATGTGATGCTGGGGGCTAAATCTAGTCTTCCAACATGCAAAGCAAATATCCAGCCCCTTGAGCTATCTCTAGTCCCTAAATTACTGTTACTCATAAAATGTTATACTTTAAATGGATACTTTGCATGCTATATGTGTTGTTTCACAGCAAATCTGTTATATTTTATTATAATTATCCTGGTGGTTGTAGTCATTGAAACAATGCAAGAAAGTAATTATAGGCATATTTATTGAAAAGAAGAAAAGAAGTGTTTTAATTTATAAATGATATGATTGTTGATGCATAAAATACGCAAAAAAAGAAATAGGTAGGTCTATTAGTGATCTTATAAAATGTCAAAGGTAGGGATAGAGCAATATTACAGCAGGTAGAATGCCTATCTTGCAAGTGGTCAACCCAGGTTCAATCCTCAGAACCCCGATATGGGTTCCCACAGTGTTGCAAGTCAGTCCCTCCAGGAGTGATCTTTGAGCTCAAAGCCAGCAATAAATCCTGAGTACAGCTGGATGTGGCCCCCAACAAACAAAAATGGCAAAGGATACAAAGTTATATCTTTAAAAATCAAATATATGTGTATATATTAGCCATGAGCAATTAAAATAAATATCTTACATGGTATAACACTTACAAAAATATCATTTATGTATGTATCATAAAATATGGCTAAGATTTACATATCAAAAAGTATAATATCTGATTACAAAAATTAAAGATGAACTAAATAAAGGAGGCGACTTACCACATTTATAGACAAAGAATTCTTTCCAAGCTGATTTATAGATTAAGTGTAGTTTCAATCAAGATCCCATCAGTGTTTTGTGTTTGAAAGTTACTTATCAAGCTAAGTCATTATTTTGATCACCCCATTAATCCTGTTTTTGAAGTATTTACCCAAGATAAGTGATAAAATCTTCACTCAAAAGTTGTGCAAGAGTGTCCATAGTAAGTACTTGCCATAGCAATTAGGCAAGAAAAAGATATCAAGGGTATCCAGATAGGAAAAGAAGTCAAGCTATCACTGTTTGCAGATGCCATGATACTTAATATTTAGAAAACTTTAAAGACTCTACCAAAAACTTTCTAGAAACAATAGAGTCACATAGCAATGTGACAGGCTACAAAATTAACACACAAAAATCAATGGCCTTTTTATACACCAAATATGATAGGAAAGAAATGGACATTAAGAAAACAATCCCATTCACATTAGTGTCACACAAGCTCAAATATCTTGGAGTCAACTTGACTAAAGAAGTGAAGGACCTATATAAAGAAAACTATAAAACCTTGCTTCAAGAAATAAGAGAGGGATGCAGAAATGGAAACACATACCCTGCTCATGGATTGGCAGGATTAATATCATTAAAATAGCAATACTCCCCAAAGCATTGTACATATTTAATATGATCCCTCTAAAGATACCCAGGACATTCTTCAAAGAAGTGGATCAAACACTTCCAAAATTCATTTGGAACAATAAACACCCACAAATAGCTAAAGCAATCCTTGGGAAAAGAAATATGGGAGGCATTACTGTCCCCAATTTTAAGCTATTTTACTTTTTTACTGTTTTAAACTATTACAAAGCAATAGTTACCAAAACCAATGGTATTGGAATAAAGACAAACCCTCAGATCAGTGGAATAGGCTTGAGTACTCAGAGAATGTTCCCCAGACATACAATCACTTAATTTTTGATACAGGGGCAAGAAATCCAAATGGAGCAAGGAAAGCCTCTTCAACAAGTGGTATTGGCACAACTGGTAAGCCTCTTGCAAAAAAAGTGAACTCAGACCCCTAGCTAACACCATGTATGAAGGTAAAATCCAAATGGATTAAAGACCTTGATATCAGACCTGAATTCAACCATAAGGTATATTGAATAACACATAGGTAAAACACTCCATGACATTGAGACTAAAGGTATCTTCAAGGAGGAAACAGCGCTCTCCAATCAAGTGGAAGCAGAGATAAACAGATGGGAATATATTAAGCTGAGAAACTTCTGCACCTCAAAGAAAATAGTGCCAAGGATACAAGAGCCAGCCACTGAATGGGAGAAATTATTCACCCAATACTCATCAGATAAGGGGCTAATATCCAAAATATATAAGGCACTGACAAAACTTCACAAGAAAAAAAATCTAATTCCATCAAAAAATGGGGAGAAGAAATGAACTGACAATTTCTCAAAGAAGAAATACAAATGACCAAAAGACACATGAAAAAAATGTTCCACATCACTAATTATCAGGGAGATGCAAATCAAAGCAACAATGAGGTATCATTTCACACTACAGAGACTGTCATATATCACAAAGAACAAGAATAATTGGTGCTGGTGGAGATGTGAAAACAAAGAAACTCTTATTCACTGCTGGTGGGAATGCAGTCTAGCCCAGCTTTTATTTAAAAAAAATATGGAGATTCCTCAAAAAACTGGAAATTGAGCTCCCATACGATCCAGCTATACCACTCCTAGGAATATACCCTAGGAGCACAAAAATAAAATTCAAAATACCTTCCTCACACCAATATTCATTGCAGTGCTATTTACAATAGCCAAACTCTGGAAAAAATTAAGATGCCCTTCAACAGATGAATGGCTAAAGAAACTGTGGTACATAAACACAATGGCATATTACACAGCCATCAGGAAAGATGAAGTCATAAAATTTTCTTATACATGTATTACATGGAATCTATTTTGGTGAGTGAAATAAGCCAAAAGGAGAGAGATAGACACGGAATAATATCACTCATCTATGGGTTTTAAGAAAAATAAAAGACATTTTTTATAATAATTGTCAGACACAATAAAGATGAGGGCTAGAAGGTCCAGCTCATAAGAGGAAGCTCACCACAAAGAGTGGTGAGTGCAGTTAGAGAAATAACAACACTGACAACTAACATAACAATATTATGAATGAGGGCAGTTGAAAGCCTATCTTAAATACAAGGCAGGGGGAGAGGAGGAGGTGGAAGATTTGGGGCATTGGTGATGGGAGGGTGTTCTTTATATGAATGAAACCCAACTACAACCATGTTTGTAATTAAATTGTATAAGTAAAGATGTTAATTAAAAAACGAGTGTCCATAGTGACTCCATTTTATAATAGCCCAAATTAGAAATAGCTCTAATGTCTTCAACCAGAGAATAAATTAAAATATATCCATATATTGGAATACTCTAATAAAAAGACTCATATTAGCAACAGTGGAGATAGATCTCAAGTGTATGTATTACCAAGTGGAAGAACCAAACTCAAAATAATGGTGGACTGTGTTATTCTATTTATATATCATTCTAGAAAAGCCAAAAATATGAGAGCAAAAGAGAGATCAGTGGTTGACAGTAGATGACATGCTCAGCTGAAGGTTGACTCCAGACAACATCCCAGCAGACTGCTTGGTGGTAGGTACAGCATCCCACTGTTCATGATCTTGGTGATTTTCCTATATTACATATATACTTCTCAAGTCCTTTTATTAAACACTTCAAATCAATTACCTGTTTCCTCTAGGTAGAGTTTGAATTTTACATCCTTGAGTTGTTGCTCAAGCTAAAAGCATAATGAAACTTTTATTCCTTTAAACCTGTACCTTTGTATCCACCTTCAGTGGCATCAACAGTGAACACAATATCTTTCCTCTAATCCTCACAGTAGGACTATTTCCTTGATGAATGACAATGACACAGTCATGAAAATGTGAAAAGTCAGACATGCAAAAATCCCTTAAGGAAAAACTTCCAAGGCAGAGGAGAAAGCAGAAGTTAAGGACTCTCAGGTAAAAGCAAAACTGATCTTTGAGGGATGGTTGTATTTCATATGGTATTGCTGAGTGTGTAAGGCAAAGTGGCAGGATCAGGAGATAATGTAAGACTTTGTGGAGATGTGGAGATTTGATTACAAGTGTAAGGAAAGCTCATATGTGTGTGTGTCTGTGTGTAAGTGCGTGTGTATAGAAGAGGTTAGAGAGCAACTGTCTTATTTGCATCTAAAATATGTTTTGCTGCCGTGTAAAATTGAACTCTATTAGAAATTAGACTGTGTGAAATTAGGCTGCAGAAAAATGTGTAATTTCTGTATTAAAAAATAAAAAAGAGAGGCCAGAGAGATAGTAGAGCAGTAGGGCATTTGCCTTGCACGCAACTGATCCGGGACAAACAATGAATGGTTCAAATTCCGACATCCCATATGGTCCCCCGAGCCTGCTAGGATTGATTCCTGAGCATAGAGCCAGGAGTAACCCCTGAGTGCTGCCGGGTGTGCCCCCCCAAACCTAAATAAACAAAAAAGAGAGGGGGTGGAAGCAAGAGTACAACAAGTAAGGTGCTTGCTTGCCTTGCACATGACCGACCTGGGTTCAATCTCCAGAGTCCCACATTACCCCCCATAACCCACCAGGAGTTATTTATGAGCTCAGAGCCAGGAGTAAAACCAGAACACCATCAAGTGTGGCCACCCTAACCCTAAATAAATAAGTAAATAGATTTTCTATGTTCACTGCAGTACTATTCACAGTAGCCAAATTTTAGAAACAACCCAAGTATCCAATAACAGATGACTGGATAAAGACACTACGGTATATATACATATTGAAATATTACTTGACTTTAATTAAAAATGAAATTGTGTAAATTTGTTGCTATGTAGATCGATCTGGAGAATAACATGCTTCATGGTTTGTTAGAAGGAGAGGGACAGATATAGAACAATCTCTTTTTTATGTGGGAATCTAAAGAAACATAGTAAGAGAATAATAAATACCCCTCACTGCAATAGAAACGAAGAACTGGTCTTCAGTAGAAAACTTACTATAAGAGAGGGGTGCATGGTAACATTGGGACAGTGGTGAAGGGAAGGAGGAACTCTGTTGGAAGGTGTAGTGTTGGAATATTTGATTCATAAAATATTAACCTGCATAAATAGGTTTGTAAGCCAAGGTGCCTAAAATAAAAATAAGTTTAAAAAAAGGCACAATGACACTGTTTTGGCAATAATAATAAAAATTATCTAACTTTGCTTATAAATTCAAGGCGAAAAGGGAAAAATAAAGAATGATTCTAAAATTTTGCCTCTCAAACTCAGATGACATTTACTAAGCTATAGGCAATTAGGCTTATGTACATTGGTATGATGTGTCCCTGTTTGATAGGAAAAATGATATTCTGAGAAGACAAATTGTGTAGGAGCCTCTTGAGCAGAAGAAAGAAGAGCCACCCACATCAAGAACTGGGTGAGGTCACCTGGGGAAATGATGTGTCTGGAGAAGAGTGAGGACAGCTACTAAATTTAAACTTTATGAAAAACAGAATAAGAAGAATATATATTGCCAGTCAGAAAGAAGAAACATGACAGTATGATGGATGTTCATGTACAATTGAGCTGCATCATCTAAAAAAGAGGTAGTCAAGAAAAATCAATTAACAGTAAATATTGCTGAAAAGTGAAATAAAACAATGCTTTTGGGGGGTTGTTTGTTTGTTTTGGCAGGAGACCACATCTGGTGGTGCTCAGAGCTTACATCTGGCTCAGAAATTACTCTTGGTAAGGCTCAGGGGACCATATGGAATGTCAAGGATTGAACCTAGTATGAAAGGAACCAGGAAAGCTTAGGGCCTGTGAAAGAAAGGTCCTAGGCCCAAGGATGCCCAGGTCCCAAGGAAAGCCCACGGTCCAGGAATGCCTAGAGTCCAGGAAGAGCCCACCACCTCAATAAAGACTCCAAACCTTCAAAGAAGCAAAAGCAATGCAGAGTTTATTTCCTCCTGAGTTCTGGGTTTCCATAGACCACCTGGCGCAGCAGGCTTTGGTCTAAGAGTGGAACCCTGAGCTATGTTGTCCCTATATTCTTATAGAAAGTATAGAAATTGTCTCTCAACACCAGATTGATCTGGTGTGCAAGGTAAGTAGCCTACCCACTGTACCACCTCTCCAATCCCAATGCTGAAATTTAAATTGCTAAATTTAACAATAGGCGATGCTGCTGATTTCAACACTGAATAAAGGAGTCAGAAATAGATTAAAGAGAGGAGCTGGAAAGACAGTATAGCAGGTAGGGTACTAGCCTTGCATGAGACTGACCTACATTTGATCCCCTGTACTGCATATGATCTTCCAAAACCCCAGGAGTAATCCCTGAACATATAGCAAGGCCTGATCCCTGAGCATTGTTGAGTGTGGTTTCAAAATCAAAAGAAAGATGTATCTAGAATATCAAAGCTTCACACATTTAAAATGATTTTATATATAAAACCTGTATTGATAGCCAAAGATGCATTGACACGGGGTGAAATTTCACAGGGTGAAAATCTGAGGCAATTCTCAGATTGCTTCTATATTTTCAATGAAATACTGAATAAGTTCTGAGCTGAGAAATGGTCTGTTTCACAAAAGAAAGGATTAAATATATTTGGTATAATTTTAGGGAGTAGGAAAGCAAATTCATTCATAAAATATAATCAAAATGCAAGGATTTGCCGAGGGCTTTCTGAGATGTGGTGCTGAAGTGTAATATGAGACTAAACTAGCACAGCTGCTGTGTCTCCACCCACACATATCCCTGTCTAGGCAAGGAGTATGGGAGATGTCCTTTTGTGATCTTTGGTACATACTTGACTGCTAAGTAAAGTTACAAAGTGGAAGTGGTTACAAAATGGAAGTAAGTCATCTGTAGAAATGTTCTCTTTCCTTCCTGCTTCTTGAAACAAAGATATTCCAGACTAGCCTAACCACTTACCACCATCCTACCAGAATTTTTTTAAAAAAAGAGGAGCTGGTATATCCAAATGGAAATGTGTGTGTGTGTGTGTGTGTGTGTGTGTGTGTGTGTGTGTGTGTGTGTGTGTGTGTGTGTATCACACCAGTGGTGCTCGGAGATCACTCTTGACACTTCTCAGAGAACACAGGGATAAAACCAATTCAGGGACCAGAGCAATAGTATAAAAGATAGAGCATTTGCCATGCACACAGCCAATCCATGTTCGATCCTTGTTATCCTACAGGGTACCCCAAGCATCACTAGGAATAATTCCTGAATTCAGAGCCAGGAATAACCCCTGAGCACCACAAGGTATGGCCCAAAACCAAACTAAAAGAGCCAGCTACAAACAACTTAACTCCAAATGGAAATCTAATAGTATAAATATTGAGGAAAAGTAAAGGAGATTTTAATATCTTATGTATTTAAAAATTGCCAACAACTCCACTTTTATTCCTTTGTGATAACCTTTTCATTTTAATATATGGTTATTTTTAAATAATGTCTTAACTTAAGCACCATGGTTTCAAACATGTTCATAGCTGTATTTCAGTCATAAAATGTAAACACCCCCTTCACCAGTGCAACTTTCCCACCACCAATGTTCCTCATTTTCTTCATCCCCACCACCCTTGCCTGACTTTGAGACATTCTATCTCTCTCTCACTATCATTGTCATGATAGTTGATACTTTTTTTTTTTCGGGCTATACCCGTTTGATGCTCAGGGGTTACTTCTGGCTAAGCGCTCAGAAATTGCCCCTGGCTTGGAGGGACCATATGGGATGCCGGGGGAATCGAACCCCGGTCGCGATCTTTCCTTGGCTAGAGCTTGCCAGGCAGATACCTTACCTCTAGCGTCACCTTGCCGGCCCCTTCTTATATTATTTTTCTTACTGCGCTTACCACTCTTTGTGTTAAGCATCATATCATAGGCTGGTCCCTTTGGCCCTCTTCTTTGTCTCTGGGTATTATTACCACACTGTGTTTTATTTTCCTTAAATCCCACAGATGAGTGAGACTATTTTGTGTCTATCTCTCTCCCTCTGACTTACTTTGCTCAGCATAATAGTCTCCATGTCCACTCATCTATAAAAAAAATTTCATGACTTCATTTTCCCTATTGGCTGCATAGTATTCCATCGTGTATGTGTGCCACAGCTTTTTTAGACACTCATCTGTTGATGGGCATCTGAATTGTTTCCAGATTCTGGCAATTGTAAATAGAGCTGCAATAAACATAGGCATGCAGAGGTCATTTTAGTATTGTGTTTTTGTGTTCCTAGGAATGGTGTAGCTGGATCAAATGGGAGCTCAATTTCCAATTTATTGAGGAATCTCCATATTGTTTTTCATAAAGCCTGGAGTAGATGGCATTCCCACCAGCAGTGAATGAGAGTTCTTTTCTCCCCACAACCACTCAAGCACTGATTATTCTTGTTCTTTGTGATGTGTGCCAGTCTCTGTGGCAATAGATGGTACTTTATTATTGTTTTGATTTGTATCTCCCTGATGATTTGTGATGTGGAACATTTTTTTTCATGTGCCTTTTGGCCATTTGTATTTCTTCTTTGAGTAAATATCCATTCATTTCTTCTCCCCATTTCTTAATGGGGTTAGATGTTTTTTTCTTGTTAAGTTCTATCAGGACCTTGTATATCTTAGATATTAGCCCCTTATCTGATGGGTATTGGGTAAATAGGTTCTCCCATTCTGTTATGGCCTTTATTTCCTAATATCTGTTCCTTGTGAGGTGCAAAAGCTTCTCTTTTTTTTTTAATCTCTGCTTCTACTTGTTTGGAGAGTGGTGCTTCTTCCTTGAAAATGTCTTTAGTCTCAGTGTCATGGAATGTTTTCCTGTTTTTTTTCCCCTATAGTTTTAGATCTGATATCGAGGTCTTTAATCCATTTTGATTTGGCCTTTGTGCATGGTGTTAGACGGAGGTCTGAGTTCACTTTTTCACATGTGGCTGACCAGTTGTCCCAAAACCGCTTCTTGAAGTGGCTTTCCTTGCTCCATTTTGCATTTCTTGCCCCTTTATCAAAGATTAATTGATTGTATGTTTGAGTGTCATTCTCTGAATACTCAGTCTATTCTATTTATCTGAGGGTCTATTTTTATTCCATTACCACTGGTTTTATTAACTATTGCTTTGTAATACAATTTAAAGTTGGAGAAAGTGATGCCTTTCACCTTCTTTTTTCTTTTAAAGACTGTAATGGGTATCCTTAGAGGGATTGCATTAAATCTTTACAATGCTTTGGAGAGTATTGACATTTTAATGATGTTAATTCTCCCAATCCATGAACAGGATATGTGTCTCTATTCCTTGTGTCCTCTTTTATTTTTTTATTTTGCTTTTTTTTGGGGGGGAGGGGAAAGGTCACATCTGGCGGCACTCAGGGGTTACTCCTGAGCTCAGTTCTGAGCTCAGAAGTCACTCCTGACAGGCTCAGGGGACCATATGAGATTCCGGGGTTCGAATTGTGGTCTGTCCTGTGTTGGCCACATGCAAGGCAAATGTGTCACCACTGTGCTATCACTCTGGCTGTCCTCTTTTATTTCTTGAAGCAGTGTTCAATGCACCGAAAGCATTTGATAATGTCCAACACTCATTCACAATATAAAAATAAACCTCTCAACAAGATGGGAATGGAAGGAACTTTTCTCAATATAATCAAGGCCATTTTACCACAAGCCCATTAAACTCAATGGAAATAAATTGAAAGCCTTTTCTCTAAAATCTGGTACAAGACAAGGCTGCCCCTTACACCACTCCTATTTAACATAGTATTGGGAGTTCTTGCAATAGTGACTAGGCAAGAAAAAGATATCAAGGGCATCCATATAGGAAAACAAAAAAGTCAAGCTCTCACTGATTGCAAATGACATGCTACTATATTTAGAAAACCCTAAAGATACTACCAAATGGTTTCTCAACACAACGAATTTGTAGAGCAAAGTGGCAGGCTACAAAATTAATGCACAAAAATCAATGAACTTCTTATATACTAATAATGATAGAGAATAAATAAACACTTTAAAAAATCTCATTCACTATAGTGCCACAGGAACTCGAGTCAACTTAACTAAAGAGGTGAAGGACCTATACAAAAAAAATGAATATATGATTCTAAGGCTAATTTATTCTAAGGCCTAATTTACTTTAAGGCCTGAGTCCAACATCAGAAAAGAGATCCTAACACAAGAAATCATTTTATTAATTTATTCATTCACTTGCTCACAGTTAGATACACAGATGATACTCTACCTGTGAGCCTGAATGTCTATTGACTCTCTTTTGAGACAGAGATTTTTCTATCCTCTTTTTTTGTACTCTTCCTAGAGCTGAAACCTCGTATTCTTCCTGTTACTAAATCCCCAGTTGAGGCCTGGGCACATCAGACAGGAAGCCATCTGCAAGGACTCGATTTAATATCCCTTCCAGCTTTAACAACTCATCATTCTAGGACAGCAGCCTCATTCATAGTAAGATTCATGACAGGTGTTAGTCATTGTTCTCGTATTCCCTTATGAAGAATCTAGTAACTAAAAAGCTTTTAAGGCTCTTATAGTTACCCTAACCTCTATTACTGATACATTTAAAACATGGCTTTGAAAAATCAATTAAATTTTAACTATTCTAGAGTGTAGTTCAAAATATCTCCCAAAGATGGCAGCAAAATAATACATTGTGCTCAACTGGAGCTGCAAATATTTTTCACTTAAATTATATAACAGTTGTGAAGGAAACTTCATTATGTGAGACTGGGTAAAAAATCAAATTCTTGTTCTGTATTGTTCTACTATTGCTACAGGAACAAGTCTGCAAATACATAACATCACACATCTGCTAAAAACTTTAAACTATCACAAACACTCACTATTACACACCCAATTTTACTTAAGCCTCACAACAAACCTATATGATAGTTATTTTCATTTTATATCAGAATGTTTGAAGATTAATTATAACTATTAGATCACCCAGTAAGTAAAACAGAAAAGTCAGTTTTACAATACCAACACTCAATTTTCTCTCATACTTCTACTTACAAAAAGCAAATATTGACAGCTTTATACTTTATCACAGATATCAGGGGTTGTTATACTCCAACAGAAATTTGCAGTGGTTCACTTCACTCCATGGCTATGCACATCTCCTAGTCAATGGACCCTAGCACAACATGCCAAAAACATCACACTACAAGCACAACAATGGGGAAGCAACACAGGCCAACGCCATGCATAGAAAAATGAAGATTACAAGCTTTGATGACCCAGAAAGTGACAACCACCTATTTAACCTCTCAGATAAAGAGTTTAGAGAAGAAATATGGAGGATGTTCATAGAACTCAGAGAAAGCATAGGTTGAGCTAAACGAACCATAAATAAGAATAAAGACGATATGAAAATAGAAATCAGAAATCTCAAAACTGAAATAACAGAACTGAAAAACGTGGTAGGCTGATTGAAAACCTCATTGGAAAGCCTTTCCAACAAAGTAACAGCAGCTGAGGACCGAATCAGTGAGCTGGAAGATGAGATGCATAACAACTCCATACAACAGAAGAGATTGGAAGAGAGCCTTAAAACAAATCACCAGAGAATAAGAAAAATCCTCAAAGAATGTGAACAGATGAAAATAGAAATCTTTGATAAACTCAACAGAAACATGAAAATCATTGGAGTTCCAGAGATCTAGGAAGAAAATCCCCAGGAAGAATCAATAGTCAAGGAAGTCATTTCAGAGAAACTCCCAGATCAAAAGAGTGCATACAACCAAATCCTGCATGCCCAAAGAGTACAAGCTAAAAGAGAGCCAAAAAAGCAACCTAATATACATCCTAGTCACAATGATGAATCCTACAGATAGGGACAGAATATTGAAAGCAACAAGATCAAAATAGAAAATTACATTCAAAGGCGCATACTTAAGACTTACAGCAGACCTGTCACAAGAAACTCTCAAGGCCAGAAGGCAGTGGTGGGATATAGTGACAAAATTCAACAAAATGAATGTTTCACCTATAATACTGCACCTAGCCAGACTCAGGTTTGAAAGAAGTATACATGACTTCATGGGTAAACAACAGCTTAGAAACTTTACAGACTCAAAACCAGCCTTAAAAGAAAAACTGAAAGGTCTACTTTAAGACAAGACAGACCAACAGACACACCAAACTCCTACACAAAGATGACATAAATCCCATGACAATTATCTCTCTGAATGTCAATGGGCTAAGTACACCACTTATGAGATATAGAATGGCAAAATGGATCAAAAAATGAATATAACATTTCACTGCCTACAAGAAGCACATCTGAATAGTCAGAACAAACATAGACTCAAAATCAAAGGTGGGAGGACAATCATCCAAGCAAACAACTCCCTTAAAAAAAAAGCTGAATGAAAAACAAACCCCTCAGATCAATGCAATAGACTTGAGTATTCAGAGAATGTTCCCCAGACATAAATCAATTAATCTTTGATATAGGGATAATAAATAAAAATGGAGCAAGGAAACCTCTTCAACAAGTGGTGTTGGGATAACTGGTCAGCCACATGCAAAAAAGGGAGCTCAGACCTTGATATCAGACCTGAAATCATAAGGTATATAGAACAACACATAGGTAAAACACTCTGTGACATCGAGACTAACAGCATCTTCAAGGAGGAAACATCACTCTCCAAACAAGTGGAAGTGGAGATAAACAGATGGGACTATATTAAGCTGAGAAGCTTCTGCACTTCAAAGGGAATATTGACTAAGATACAAAAGCCACCCGGTTTCTTCTGCTTCCTAGATAAGATAGTTTTTAGAATCACCCTTGTTGACACCGGATTTATTCATTAAGTTTATTTGGCCATTTTTCTTATTTTGATTCCTTCACTAATCTCAGATTTGTTCACATATCCTTAAAATGTAAATGCCTATACAGAAGCAATTTTTTCAGAGGAAGCAGCAGAGTACATACATTGAAAGAGATTGTGAGTAGAACAAGAATGGTATTTCTCTACCTACCTCTGCTCTACTTAACATAAAGCAAAATTAAATATTTTCACATAGACAAAATATTAAGTATTTTGTGAGACACATGAGTGGACAGTCTTTCACTGTTTGTTTGCAAACCAGATCTGGCAGTGCTCTGGACTTACTCTTGACATTTTACTCAAAGGTCAGTCTTGGTAGTGCTTGGGAAACTATATGTGGTGGCAGGGATCAAACCTAGACTGGCTGCTGTGTGTACAGGTTGGTGATTTAAACATGACTGTGGTAAAAAAAAAAAAACAACAATCTCTCAAAAATTAAATATCTTGTTTTTCTCCCCAATAAATTAAATTCTTGGGTACCTCCATCATTAAAATCCAAAAGAAAAGAGAAAGGAAGTGAGAAAACCTCCTCAAAACAAAGATAGGTCAAAGGAAGCTCTTAAAAGCCAGAAAGAATCAAGCTTCTGGGAGGTTACAGAGAAGTGAAGAGGACAAAATTGGAATTTCTGATTTTTGAGCTTATCACAGATAAGAGAGGACAAGAAGCTGCACCCCACAATGGGCATTAAGGGCCCATAATGCCAGAGACAGTGCAATTATCTGAGTAACCCTCTTATAGTAGAGGATAATTGTAAGGGTGTGGATTCCATGGTCTTGGTAGGTAATAAGTCTCCCTCCACTCCTGGTGATATGTAAAGTTGCTCATACCTCCCACTTGCTGAACTTATAGATCAATATAAAGGAATTAATGGTGTTGTAAATTCTCAAAATTATTTTTAAACCCACACCTCAAGAACTGTGATGTAGGGTGAGAACTAAATGGGAATTAATAGATCACAAGTGCAACAGGCAGCATCACCAACAGCTGACGAGGGACTCTGTCAGCAAAAACTATTCAGAATAGGCTCATTCTGGGCTAATGCTCAAGCTGGCTAAAAAAGAATAGGTCTAAGTTTTCCTGCAGCATCAGCACAAAAAAAAGCCTCTAAAAGTAGGAAAGGCACATTTCCTGCACTTTTCAGCTCCCCCTGCCATGACTCTGGTTCAAATCCCTGGCAATATATATGGTCCCCTGAGTGTTACCAGGTGTCACTCTTGAGCACAAAGCCAGGTGTACCTCTTACCCCTCCACCCAAATTATTTTTACAAAACAGAGGTATGAATTATCTCATGTAGAACCTGGCTGAGAAAATTTACTGGAGCAAATAACCATAAATTGAAGGAGAAGACTTTGCAGAATGCAGAATTGCAGACAAGTTGAGATTAGGGAGCACTTTTCCAGGGTGGGAGAGAGAATAAACAGGAATTAAGAGGACGAAAGGGGTCTAGAAAAGTTACTACTAGAATAAATACCATTGAAGGAATGGAGGTGCTGAGACAAAGGTTTTACAGAATTTCAGCTTTATACTAGTATATGTGAACAGACTAAGATCCTATTGAGTTCAACTCTGCCACGCCTGATATGAACTGGAAGCAGCCATTCCTGAAATGAGCCTTCTTCAATAGAATCATAATCTCTGTTCCACTACACCAGACTCCTGGTCAGAGCTAACATAGCTCTGCTTGCTTCTCCCAATATGATCACACTGGGGTGCTGAGCATGGGTGATTTTTCATAGGACTCAAGAATTGTTATTTGAATGCACTGAGTTTAAAAGAGGCTCAGGATGTGTCAAATCCTGAAGGGTGTGACTGCATCAGACTAAGATCAGTTATTTCTTAGGTGAACTTCTACCATCAGCTCTACTCTATAGGTTCATAGCTGCATTACTTACTCAAAGATTTGTAGAAAAATCAAGATCTCTAATTCCAGAGGTCCGACTTTGACAGCTGAGACTGAGCAGAACTTCTGGAACCATAATGGAGACTCTATCCTAGGCTTTGACCTAGAATCTGAGCAAAAACCAAGATTATTTTTACAGAAGACAGATTACAACAAAGATGGAACAGAACTTCTAGAACTGTAAAGAAAGACTCTATCCTAGAGGCTGTCCTATGACCTGTGAAAATACCAAGATCTCTAGCTACAGAGGCCTAATTTTATCATCCACAATTGAGTAGAAAGTTTCCTGGCACCATAAAAAGACCTTGGGGTATGGTAATGAGCATGTACGAAGCCAATAGTTTTTCTCATGGCAGTATGCTTCAAGGGCGGAGAAGCCCTGAATCTCTTAGGCCAAGGGAATTCCCTTTCTTACTTCCCTAATACTTACTGTGCCTATGCAAGAAAGGGAGGGTCACAACACCTTGCCACCCCAGCACTTTTCTTTGTTTTTTTTTCTTTTTACTTATTTTTTCTCTTTTTTCTTCTTTATTTTCTTTTTTTTTTTTCCACTCTTGTTATTATTTGGTGATTTTTTTGTTGCTGGGTGCTTTTTAGTTTTTGGTAGTTATTGTCTTTTTATATTGTTATTTGTTGGTTATTTTGTTATGTTTTTCTTTTTATCTTTTTTTTTCTTTTTTCTTGTTTTGTCTTCTTCCAGCAGAACCACACAAATTGAATCATCTTGTTCTGCCTCATGAATTGAGGGTAAATAAAAACAAATGGTACCAAGACCAAACAGCCGCATAAACATTGAGTAGAAATAAAAAAAAATCAGACTTAAATATCAAACTGAAAGTCAACAACAACAACAGAATAGATACCCTATCTACAACAAGCTACACAGAGGGAAACAGTTACCCTAGCATTCCAGGAGAATAGTGGGAAGGTATGGGACACAAGCTGGGAAAAGGGGTTGAGGGAGGACAACCATGGTGGTGAGAATGGCCCTGATTAATTGTCACTGTGTACCTTAAATATTACTGTGAAAGATTTGTTATTCACTTTTAGTCTCAATAAAAATTATTTAAAAAGAAAAAGAAAAAAAAGCCGGTATGGGATTTGGGGAGACCCCAGGCCGATGATCTTCTCTCTAGCTTGGGGAGTGCTGGGAGGCTTGGCAGGCCCCCAATCATCCCCTTTTTCTTCCCCTGGGCTCCGGAACTTCCCTGGACCCCAGCTCAGGTGGCCAGAAAGGTGGGTACCGGGAGGTCTCTAAAGGGGTCCCCAGGCTTTCCCCACTCCTCCCACAGCTCTAGGGGGAAGGGGCATGGGGAGGAGAACGGACATATATCTGGCTTCCAGTTCTCTACCAAATCCTTTCCTGTTCTGGAGGCTAGCTCTTGCTGGCATGGGGTTTGGGGAGATCTCAGGCTGAAGGCCTTCTCCCTGGATTGGGGGGTATTGGGAGTTGCTGGGTTGTGCTGGGTTGCACTGAAGCAGTCACTGGCAACTTTTTTTTCACCAGTCTCCATTTTCAAAACTTGCGGGGGCTAGTGCCCCCACACATACAGTATATATTAATAGTATTCTCTATGATTAAGGTATGTTTTGCATATGCAGAATGTCCATCTTGTATTCTGCCCTTGCCCACACCCCTATAAGCTCATTTCTAGTCCTTTATTCCCTCACCCTTAACCATCATTACCCCACATTTTCCCTTTGTACCTTCAGTACTGCACAGGCCAAATCACAGACCAAAGTGGTGCACCGGATTTAACACCCCCCAACTATTTCAAGACATTTAAAAAGGACATAGATATGTCTTTTGAATATCGTATATGTATTTTCTTTTTTTTTTTATTTAAACACCTTGATTACATACATGATTGTGTTTGGGTTTCAGTCATAAAAGGAACACCACCCATCACCAGTGCAACATTCCCATCACCCAAGTCCCAAATCTCCCTCCTCCCCCCCCCAACCCCCGCCTGTACCCTAAACAGGCTCTACATTTCCCTCATACATTCTCAATATTAGGACAGTTCAAAATGTAGTTATTTCTCTAACTAAACTCATCACTCTTTGTGGTGAGCTTCCTGAGGTGAGCTGGAACTTCCAGCTCTTTTCTCTTTTGTGTCTGAAATTTATTATTGCAAGAATGTCTTTCATTTTTCTTAAGACCCATAGATGAGTGAGACCATTCTGCGTTTTTCTCTCTCTCTCTGACTTATTTCACTCAGCATAATAGATTCTATGTACATCCATGTATAGGAAAATTTCATGACTTCATCCCTCCTGACAGCTGCATAATATTCCATTGTGTATATGTACCACAGTTTCTTTAGCCATTCATCTGTTGAAGGGCATCTTGGTTGTTTCCAGAGTCTTGCTATGGTAAATAGTGCTGCAATGAATATAGGTGTAAGGAAGGGATTTTTGTATTGTATTTTTGTGTTCTTAGGGTATATTCCTAGGAGTGGTATAGCTGGATCGTATGGGAGCTCGATTTCCAGTTTTTGGAGGAATCTCCATATTGCTTTCCATAAAGGTTGAACTAGACGGCATTCCCACCAGCAGTGGATAAGGGTTCCTTTCCCTCCACATCCCCGCCAGCACTGTTTGTTCTCATTCTTTGTGATGTGTGCCATTCTCTGTGGTGTGAGGTGGTATCTCATTGTTGTTTTGATTTGCATCTCTCTGATGATTAGTGATGTGGAGCATTTCTTCATGTGTCTTTTGGCCATTTGTATTTCTTCTTTGTCAAAGTGTCTGTTCATTTCTTCTCCCCATTTTTTGATGGGATTAGATGTTTTTTTCTTGTAAATTTCTGTCAGTGCCTTGTATATTTTGGAGATTAGCCCTTTGTCTGATGGGTATTGGGTGAATAGATTCTCCCACTCAGTGGGTGGCTCTTGAATCCTGGGCACTATTTCCTTTGAGGTGCAGAAGCTTCTCAACTTAATATATTCCCATCTGTTAATCTCTGTTTTCACTTGCTTGGAGAGTGCAGTTTCCTCCTTGAAGATGCCTGAAGTCTCAATGTCCTGGAGAGTTTTGCCTATGTGTTGTTCTATATATCTTATGGTTTGGGGTCGGATATCGAGGTCTTTAATCCATTTGGATTTTACCTTTGTACATGATGTTACCTGGGGGTCTAAGTTTAATTTTTTGCAAGTGGCTAGCCAATTGTGCCAACACCACTTGTTGAAGAGGCTTTCCTTGCTCCATTTAGGATTTCCTGCTCCTTTATCAAAATTAGGTGATTGTATGTCTGGGGAACATTTTCTGAGTATTCAAGCCTATTCCACTAATCTGAGGGTCTGTCCTTATTCCAATACCATGCTGTTTTGATAACTATTGCTTTGTAGTAAAGTTTAAAGTTGGGGAAAGTAATTCCTCCCATATTCTTTTTCCCAATGATTGCTTTAGCTATTCTAGGGTGTTTATTGTTCCAAACAAATTTCAAAAGTGCCTGATCTACCTCTTTGAAGAATGTCATAGGTATCTTTAGAGGGATAGCGTTGAATCTGTATAACGCCTTGGGGAGTATTGCCATTTTGATGATGTTAATCCTGCCAATCCATGAGCAGGGTATGTGTTTCCATTTCCGCGTGTCCTCCTCTTATTTCTTGGAGCAGAGTTTTATAGTTTTCTTTGTATAGGTCTTTCACATTTTTAGTCAAGTTGATTCCAAGATATTTGAGTTTGTGTGGCACTATTGTGAATGGGGTTGTTTTCTTAATGTCTATTTCTTCCTTATTACTATTGGTGTATAGAAAGGCCATTGATTTTTGTGTGTTAATTTTGTAGCCTGCCACCTTGCTATATGAGTCTATTGTTTCTAGAAGCTTTTTGGTAGAGTCTTTAGGGTTTTCTAAGTAGAGCATCATGTCATCTGCAAACAGTGAGAGCTTGACTTCTTCCTTTCCTATCTGGATTCCCTTGATATCTTTTTCTTGCCTAATCGCTATAGCAAGTACTTCCAGTGCTATGTTGAATAGGAGTGGTGAGAGAGGACAGCCTTGTCTTGTGCCAGAATTTAGAGGGAAGGCTTTTAGTTTTTCTCCATTGAGGATAATATTTGCCACTGGCTTGTGGTAGATGGCCTTAACTATATTGAGAAAGGTTCCTTCCATTCCCATCTTGCTGAGAGTTTTGATCAAGAATGGGTGTTGGACCTTGTCAAATGCTTTCTCTGCATCTATTGATATAATCATGTGGTTTTTATTTTTCTTGTTGTTGATGTTGTGTATTATGTTGATAGATTTACGGATGTTAAACCATCCTTGCATTCCTGGGATGAAACCTACTTGATCGTAGTGGATGATCTTCTTAATGAGGTATTGAATCCTATTTGCCAGGATTTTGTTGAGGATCTTTGCATCTGCATTCATCAGCGATATTGGTATGTAATTTTCTTTTTTGGTAGCATCTCTGTCTGGTTTAGGTATCAAGATGATGTTGGCTTCATAAAAGCTATTTGGGAGTGTTTCCACTTGTTCAATTTCATGAAAGAGTCTTGCCAGGATTGGTAGTAGTTCCTCTTGGAAAGTTTGATAGAATTCATTAGTGAATCCATCTGGGCCTGGGCTTTTGTTTTTGGGCAGACTTTTGATTACCATTTTTATTTCATCAATGGTGATGGGGGTGTTTAGATATGCTACATCCTCTTCTTTCAACCGTGGAAGATTATAAGAGTCCAAGAATTTATCCAATTCTTCCAGGTTCTCATTTTTAGTGGCATAGAGTTTTTCAAAGTAGTTTCTGATTACCCTTTGAATCTCTGTCATATCAGTAGTGATCTCTCCTTTTTCATTCCTTATACGAGTTATCAAGTTTCTCTCTCTCTCTTTCTTTGTTAGGTTTGCCAGTGGTCTATCAATCTTGTTTATTTTTTCGAAGAACCAACTTCTGCTTTCGTTGATCTTTCAGATTGTTTTTTGGGTTTCCACTTCGTTGATTTCTGCTCTCAGCTTTGTTATTTCCTTCTGTCTTCCTATTTTTGGGTCCTTTTGTTGAGTACTTTCTAGTTCTATTAGCTGTGTCATTAAGCTACTCAGGTAAGCTCCTTCTTCCTTCCTGATGTGTGCTTGCAAAGCTATAAATTTTCCTCTCAGTACTGCTTTTGCTGTGTCCCATAAGTTCTGATAGTTTGTGTCTTTATTGTCATTTGTTTCCAGGAACCTTTTGATTTCCTTCTTGATTTCATCTCGGACCCACTGGTTATTGAGTATGAGGCTGTTTAACTTCCAGGTGTTAAAGTTTTTCTTCTGAGTCCCTTTGGAATTCACAAATAATTTCAGAGCCTTGTGGTCAGCGAAGGTAGTCTGCAAAATTTCTATCCTCTTGATCTTATGGAGGTATGTTTTATGTGCCAGCATGTAGTCTATCCTGGAGAATGTCCCATGTACATTGGAGAAGAATGTGTATCCAGGTTTCTGGGGATGGAGTGTCCTATATATATCCACTAGGCCTCTTTCTTCCATTTCTCTCCTCAGGTCTAGTATATTCTTGTTGGGTTTCAGTCTGGTTGACCTATCCAGTGTTGACAAAGCAGAGTTGAGGTCCCCCACAATTATTGTGTTGTTATTGATATTGTTTTTCAGATTTGTCAACAGTTGTTTTAAATATTTTGTTGGCCCCTCATTTGGTGCATATATGTTTAGGAGAGTTATTTCTTCCTGCTCTACATACCCCTTGATTAATATAAAATATCCATCTTTGTCCCTTACAACCTTCCTGAGTATAAAGTTTGCATTATCTGATATTAGTATGGCCACTCCAGCTTTTTTATGGGTGTTGTTTGCTTGGATAACTTTTCTCCAGCCTTTTATTTTGAGTCTATGTTTGTTCTGACTATTCAGGTGCGTTTCTTGTAGGCAGCAGAAGGTTGAATTGAGTTTTTTGATCCATTTAGCCACTCTGTGTCTCTTAACTGGTGCATTTAGTCCATTGACGTTGAGAGAAAGAATTGTCCTGGGATTTAATGCCATCTTTATATCGAAATTTGGTGTGTCTTTTGGTCAGTCTTGTCTTAGATTAGGTCTTTCAGTTTTTCTCTTAAGACTGGTTTTGAGTCTGTAAAGTTTCTGAGCTGTTTTTTGTCTGTGAAACCATGTATTCTTCCGTCAAACCGGAAAGTGAGTTTTGCTGGGTACAGTATTCTAGGTGAAGCATTCATTTCATTCAGTCTTGTCACAATATCCCACCACTGCTTTCTGGCATTTAGTGTTTCTGGTGACAGGTCGCTGTAAATCTCAAGGATGCTTGCTTGAATGTAATTTTCCCTTTTGATCTTGCTGTTTTCAGAATTCTGTCTCTATCTGTGGGATTTGTCATTGTGACTAGGATGTGTCTTGGGGTGTTTTTTCTTGGGTCTCTTTTGGTTGGTACTCTTCGAGCATGCAGGATTTGATCACATATATTCTTTAGCTCTGGGAGTTTCTCTTTAGTGATGTTCTTGACCATTGATTCTTCCTGGAAATTTTCTTCCTGGGTCTCTGGGACTCCAATGATTCTTAAGTTGTTTCTGTTGATCTTATCATAGACCTCTATTTTCATCTGTTCCCATTCTTTGACTAATTTTTCCATTGTCTGTTCATTTGTTTTAAGTTTTTTTTTCCAATCTCTCCTGTTGTATGGAACTGTTATGTATCTCATCTTCCACAGCACCAAGTCTATTCTCAGCTTCTGATACCCTGTCCCAGAGCTTATCCATTTTGTCATTCACTTCGTTTACTGATTTTTTCAGGCCTGTTATTTGACATGTTATTTCAGTTTGGAGTTTTGTGATTTCTGTCTTCATATTTTCTTGATTTTTATTAGTGTTCTGTTCTATTCTATTCATGGTTTCTTTGAGTTCTTTGAGTATATTCCATATTGCTACTCTAAAGTCCTTATCTGAGAGATTGATTAGTTGGTTGGTCGTTAACTGGTCATCAGAATTGTCATCTTCATTCTCTATGTCTGATGCAGGCCTGCGTTGTTTCCCCATTGTCACACTTGTATTGTGGGTTTTTCTACGTGTTGTGGTGGTATTCATTGGTTATATGATGCAGGCAACACACTTCTCTGGCTCCACCCTTTCTGGATGGGCCGACTTGCCTCCAAGGTAGGGGAGTCCTCCGTGGATGAAGCCTCACACAGGATCAAATCTTAGGCCCAAGCACGCAGCAGAGAAGACAGTCTGGAGAGAAATTCTTGCTTCTGTGATCCAGTACAGTTCTTAGTGTGGTTTTTTTCTTCTTGTGATGGTGTTCTTTTTTTTTTTTTTTTTTTGGTTTTTGGGCCACACCCGGTGACGCTCAAGGGTTACTCCTGGCTATGCGCTCAGAAGTCGCTCCTGGCTTGGGGGACCATATGGGACGCCGGGGGATTGAACCGCGGTCCGTCTCCTAGGCTAGCGCAGGTAAGGCAGGCACCTTACCTCGAGCGCCACCGCCCGGCCCCAGATGGTGTTCTTTTTTTAGAAAGAGCGCACGGCTGCCTAGCGAAGTGGAGCTAAGTGCCTTCTGGAGCCTCTTTTCAGCCCACTCTCAGGAGGTTTACGCAACAGGATAGCAGAGAGACACACACAGGCAGCACTCACAGTTTTTCACAGTCGGGCCCCACTGGTCAGGCGTAGTTTTCACTCGCTCGCTGGGCAGCTTCAGAATGCTGTATTTTTGGGGTTCACTTCCCAGGACTCTGAGGAGAGTCACTGGCTCGCTGGGTAGCTTCCGAATGTAGTTTCTTTGGGGTTCGCTTCCCAGGGCTCTGAGGAGAGCTTCCAGAGTTCAGGAAAGACAGAGAAGGGTAGGACAGGGCTCCCTTCCGGTGCTCAGTTTCCTCAGAAGAAGCACAGCCGGGTGGAGACTCTGCAGGTAGAGCAATCAGCACTCTGCCTGGAGACCCCCACATCCAGCCATTTCTTACTCACTCACTGGCTCGCTGGGTAGCTCCCGAATGTAGTTTCTTTGGGGTTCGCTTCCCAGGGCTCTGAGGAGAGCTTCCAGAGTTCAGGAAAGACAGAGAAGAGTAGGACAGGGCTCCCTTCAGGTGCTCAGTTTCTGGTTCGCTGGGTAGCTTCCAAATGTAGTTTCTTTGGGGTTCGCTTCCCAGGGCTCTGAGGAGAGCTTCCAGAGTTCAGGAAAGACAGAGAAGGGTAGGACAGGGCTCCCTTCTGGTGCTCAGTTCCTCAGAAGAAGCACAGCCCGGTGGAGACTCTGCAGGTAGAGCAATCAGCACTCTGCCAGGAAACCCCCACCTGCAGCCATTTCTCACTCACTCACTGGCTCGCTGGGTAGCTCCCGAATGTAGTTTCTTTGGAGTTAGCTTCCCAGGGCTCTGAGGAGAGCTTCCAGAGTTCAGGAAAGACAGAGAAGAGTAGGACAGTGCTCCCTTCCGGTGCTCAGTTCCTCAGAAGAAGCACAGCCCGGTGGAGATTCTGCAGGTAGAGCAGTCAGCACTCTGCCTGGAAACCCCCACCTGCAGCCATTTCTCACTCACTCACTGGCTCGCTGGGTAGCTCCCGAATGTAGTTTCTTTGGAGTTAGCTTCCCAGGGCTCTGAGGAGAGCTTCCAGAGTTCAGGAAAGACAGAGAAGGGTAGGACAGGGCTCCCTTCCGGTGCTCAGTTCCTCAGAAGAAGCACAGCCCAGTGGAGATTCTGCAGGTAGAGCAGTCAGCACTCTGCCTGGAAACCCCCACCTGCCCGTATATGTATTTTCTTAACAGCTATAACTCTTACTAAATATTTTCTTATACAGTGACGATTCCCCCCACTTTTTGTCTGTTCTCTTTGTGATCTGTTCAATAAGGAATTCTGGTAGAAGAGTCCCTCAGTTTAAAGTATATGTTGGAACCAAGTCACGGAGATTGTTGGACTTGTTTAGCGGTCCCCATATGCACCAATAATGCCACATGGCATTGTTCCTCTTTTGCACAGGCACATTAAAATGGGAAAATACTATACATACAAACAAGTTCTTATCAAATAGAGATAGGAACACACAAATCTTGTAATGCAATGAGACCTTGAAGACATCCTGAAGATTTTTATAATGACCTGGCATAGGCCTCAGAAGAATAGGCATTCTCCATTCACCCCTGAACCAGGGATGCCATATACGAAACAACCAAAGTTGTCTATAACATCACCTGGAAGCAATCCTCTACCAGGGAAGACTTTACCACTGCTCTGACATCGATCTACTCAAAAGAGACTTCCTTAACACCCAGAGACTTCACAACAACCTGCTTTCAGGACAGGGATCTTTGCATTGCCCTCTAATTATGAGGTGAAACTAGAGGATGCTCCACATCATCCTGACTTCGATAGGATATGCACAAATTCCAGGATCTTTAACTACAGAAACCTGACACCTACAACTGTGACTGAGTGAAAAATAAAAGTCTATTGGCACTACAGACAACCTAGTATGCCTAGAGCCTAGAGTTAGTCTTATGCCAGAAAACTTCAGGAGTAAGGACTCCTTGTATTTAGGCCAAGGCTTTTCCTTTCCATGTCCCCCATATTTTGCTGGGTCTATGAAAACAACAATTGCCACTCTAACACAGTTTTTTGTTGTACGCCATTGACTCTAATCCTTAAAAAAAACATTTAAACTTTTGAGGTTAACTTAAATTAATATGCATGTGCATGGAACTGTAAAAAAGTACTATGCCTTCAATGTTAAAGGAGTTACAGAAATTTTGTGGCTTTAGATTGCTTTGTGTGCTGCTAAGAAATGTTATAGTGTACTGCAATCTGGCGGCTTGAGGGACAAAGTAATTGTGCATGTGTTTTGTTTTATTTTTCTTAATGTATTTTGGCTGAAAGTTCAAAATTAAGGTGTCTGCAAGGGAATTTCTTCTGAGAATTCTGCTTATGGGTGATTGTCTTCCCACTGTAACTTTACCTTGTCCTCTTTCTTTGCATCTTTGTTCTCATAATAAAAAAGAAAAAGAAAAGAAAAAACAAGATTTGTAGCTGCAACCAATTGAGAACTAATGGAAGTTTTCCCATATTTCACACACCAAACATATTGTGCACATATCCAACACAAAGCATTTAAAGTCCACTAAGCTTATAGGATTCACTGCTATTAAGCTTTATGCCTGCACTTGGTGTGTCAGAAGGAGACTTGGAAATGATAATACAAGAACATATTATGTTCTCTTATTTCTAAGTCAAAGCTTGGAGATGCCATTCCTGAAACTAATTCAAAGCTACTATTCCAGAGACAACAGATAGGAGGCCTCTGGGAGATGAATTCTACCTGTCATGGTTTGAAGCAACCAATTCCAAACCACTACTAGAAAATGCAAAAAACAAACAAAAACAAACAAAAAACTCCCCATAATTACAATGATAGTTTTCTGAACTATTCTTATGGGGTAAATATGACCACAATCTCCACCTACTGCCATTGCCTGTTGGATTACTCTGTGATACTACATTAGCTGTCAAACACAAACAACTGTGAACCCTGGACCAGAGTCCAGGTGAGCTAGAACTTGGTACTATAGCAGCTATAGGTACTAGAGATTGCCAATTTCCTGTTATCATCTAGGTATACAGCTCAGAACTGCAGACACAAATTTAATCCTGTAAGTATTTAAAATATACTCACAAGATATTAGAGAGTTGTATGCTCCAAGATTAAAATTTTTAACAGAATCACCAGAACACTGTTCAGGCTACTTGGCATTTGGCCTTCTATTTTTGCTCCCACATGCCTAAGAAATAATGAAAAAGTGAAGGAACTTAGGTATATCAACAGACAGATACAGAAAGGCTCAATTATATCAGAACTTTCTAGGTTGCCTGAAGATGACTTTTTCTTGATGTTCACTGAACTAAGGAAATGATAAAATATAAACTAATCAAAATTAAATAATACAGTAGTAGGACTTAGCTATAGAATAGAAGAAGCTGAAAATAGAATCAGTGATTTCAAAGACAAAGTACAGATATCATCAACAAGGAAGATGCAATAGAAAATAGACATTTAGTGAATAAAATTTTAACATTTAATGGACAACAGCAACCTCAACTTCTGCATTTCAGAATTTCAGAAAGATAAAAAAGAGAAAATGAAAGGATATTTGATGGAAGAAATAATTGCTGAAAAATTTATCAAATGTGAAAGGGAGACTGGAGAGACTGATGGAGACCCAAAGATGATATAGTCTATAAAGAGTGACAAAAGAACATCATCAAGACACATTTTAATTAAATCAGCAAGATCTAAATAAAGAAGATGAACTTCTTAAAGAATCAAGAGTACAGCCAGAACTCACCATGGGAAACAACAGAAAATTGACTTCTAATTTCTCAAATAAAACTCCACAAGCAAGAAGAGAATGGAATAATATATTCAAAGTGTTGAATGAAAAGAATCAATTACCTTCCTTTTACCATTTCCACAAGGCTTCCCAGTAAGTGTTGACTCCAGAAGCCCTCTTTGTCAATGATAAAATAGAGTGACTATAGAGTCAATAAACACTTGTCAAAAAGCCATAGACTTAAAGTTGACAACTGAAGTCAGATAATGATTAATCCTTAATTTAAGTTTTTCTGGCTCACATTACTTGGCAGAGTAGGAGTGAAAGTAAAACATGTTCATCAGGTAGATTGGATTAATAGCTGTAAAATGTTATGTAGTCTTTACACTTCTGTAAATAGGAGACATAAATAAACCATTATGCTATAGTAATTGATAAAATGAATTTTTGGTGTATTGATGATTCAGGTAAATAGGTCTTGATGAATTATTCAATCAGCTAATTGCTAGTCTATAAATAGCTATTTGATAATCTGGTGCTAAGCAAATTAGTTTTTCAGCAAACTCTTTTGGTAAATTGCTATTTGGAGACTTGATCTGTTTCAGCCTGCAGTTAAAAAAATGATTTAAAAAACTCAAAATCTGTAATGTTTGTTTTAACTCAATATTAACTTAATAATTCAAAATCTTACACACTATTTAAACACATTTTCTAATACATACATACATATATGTGTGTATATATACATACATATAATATATAGGAGCTGACTAAAGCAGTTAAGGCACTTGCCTGTTTAATTTCTGGAACCACATATAGTCCCCCAAGCACATCCAGAGGTATATATACCTTAGTATAGAGCCAGGAATAATTCTTGTGCATTGATGGGTATAATCCAAAAATTCAAAAATAAAGAAAAAATAGAAGTATGTAGGTATTGCTTTCAATTTTGTTCCTTCAGCTTCACCATTTCATCTTTAACATAAAATCAAGTGAACTATTTCTGAATAGTTACAAATCTGGTATGAGGGACTCTAGAAATACAAGTCGAGTCTTTCCAAAGTCTTGAGATCTAATATGATTAGAATGAAAAAGACAAAAATAGAAAAATAAATATGAAGAGGAGTGGAGGGAAAATCAAAATGTTTTAAGTTACTTAAAATAACTAATGTCATAAAAATACACAGAAAGAGGATAGGGCTTCTTGGGGGAGGTGCTGGAATTTGCCTGTCTCTGAGATAATCTATTTCAAACAAATTTATAGTTAAAGCTTTTTGATCTATGATGCACACAATTTTTTCTAAGAGCTATTTTGCTTAACATGAATGTTTGGTATTCTTTTGGAAGTTTCAGTAGTGACATTTCTTTGCCATTAAAGTCATCCCAAAGCCATAATACACTATGTGAAAGGAGATAACTCCCTACCTTGATATGTTAAGAGCAAGGTCTCTGTTCAACTCAGTGTATATAAAAGATCACCTAGATACTATAAATCCCACAAATCCCACTTGCCACAACAATATCTCCTGCTCTAAACTGTCCCATTCAGCCAACACTCAGCAATTTGTTTGAACCCAAGTGCTCTAATGTCAATAACCACATAAACTGTGTATTATGTATTAAGTGTATTACCACCAACTACTTTAACCCACATAAATGTCTTCCTTATTTTTGAGGACCTATAAGTATTTCTTGGTTACATTTCTTTATTTTGAACTTTAAACTATGTATATATGTATATATTATTTTACTGATTTCATTTGTGTCATTACAAACACTATATAAAAAAACTTTTTACATTGAGATGTGCCTGGCATTTAGCACTTCATTCCATAATGAGGACCATCACATGGACTTGAATAAAGGCTTACAGAATTGAATGGAATTTCCAACTGTAACTTAAACACTTTGTTCTGATTTAGAATAATTTTGCTTGCTCATACTCTCAAAATAGACTCCATAGCAAAACACTTAGTAGAAAGAATGCTTTCAGAAAAATTTTTGTAATGATGGGGAAAGATGATATTCAGAACTGGAACTGAATTTGTTTTGTGAAAAATAACTTTATAACATAATATTCTTCTTACAAATGTGTTGAACAAAGCATACATATCTATTCTGTATAAATGTTTTTAAGGTAAATTAAGTAAGGAGCCAAATGAGACTATTAAAGACAGTAAATTATTCACTTAAGAGAAGAAAATCTTAAAAACTCAAGACAAGAAAATAAAGAAAGAAAAAATTATCTTCATATTACAATCTGTTACAAATTGAATACATGTATTTTAAAAGTATTTTAATAGGATATTAGAGTAGAATGAATAAAACATAATACTAATGAACAGAAATTTGAGAACAAAATAATATTAAAGGACTCGGATCTGTCTTTAAATAGCACTTCCATTGAATAAATTTAAAATCAACTTGTTCATGTAGTTTTGCATCGCTCAAGAACATTACTACAAAATATTTGTGCAAATTAGGAAATGTTCTTTTTCTGTAATATCTTTATTTAAGCACCATGATTACAAACATGTTTGTGGTTGGGTTTTAGTTATAAGAGAGAACACCACCCCCTTTTACCAGTGCAACCTTCCCACCATCAATGCCCCAAATCCCTCCTTCCTCGCCCCCTGCCTGTATTCTAGACAGGCATTCTATTTCTCTCACTCACTACCATTGTCATAAAAGTTGTTAGTATTGTTATTTATCTAACTGCACTCACCACTCTTTGTGGTGAGCTTCATATTGTGGGCTGATCCTTCCAGCCCTCATCTCTATTTTCTCAGAAGACTATTACAATAATGTCTTTTCTTTTTCTTAAACACCACAGATAAGTGAGACTATTCTGTGTCTGTCTCTCTCCCTCTGACTCATTTCACTCAGCATAATAGTTTCCAAGTCCATCCAGATAAAGGAAAATTTCATTAATTCATTTTTCCTGAAGGCTGCATAGTATTCCATTGTGTATATGTACCACAGTTTCTTTAACCACTCATCTGTTGTCAGGTTTCTGGGTTGTTTCCAGATTTTGGCTATTGTAAATAATGCTGCAATTAATATAGGTGCACAGGAGGCACTTATGTATCATGTTTTTGTGTTCCTAGGGTATATCTCTAGGAGTAGTATAACTAAATCATATGGGAGCTCAATTTCCAGTTTTTGGAGGAATCTCCATATTGTTTTCATAAAAGCTGGACTAGATAGCATTCCCACGAGCAGCGAATAAGTTCTTTTCTCTCTACATCACAGCCAGCATTGATTGTTCTTGTTCTTTGTCATGTGTGCCAGTCTCTGTGGCATGAGATGGTACCTCATTGTTGTTCTGATTTGCATCTTCCTGATGATTAGTGATGTGGAGCATTTTTTAATGATGGAGCAAAATGGATCAAGGAATGCCTCTACAGCAAGTGGTGCTGGGACAACTGATCAACTATATGCAAAAAAGCAAACTCGGACCTCCATCTAACACCATGCTAAAGGTCAAAACCAAATGGAATAAAGACCTTGATAGCAGACCCACAACCATTAGGTATAAAGAACAACATGTAGGTAAAACGCTCCATGACATTGAGACTAAAGGCAACTTCAAGGAGGAATCATCTCTGTCTAAGCAAATGGGAGCAGAGATAAACAAATCAAACTATATTAAACTGAGAAGCTTCTGCACCTCAAAGGAAATAGTAACTAGAATACAAAGGCCACCCACAGAATGGGAGAAACTATTTACTCAATATCCATTAAATAAGGGGCTAATATCTAAGATATACAAGGCACTGACAAAAATTAACAAAAAAATTTTAAACCCATCAAAAATTGTGGAGATGAGGCCAGAGCTGTGGCACAAGCAGTAAGGCATTTGCCTTGCACATGCTAACCTAGGACAGATCGTGATTCAATCCTCCAGCATCCCATATGGTCCCCCAACCCAGGAGCTATTTCTGAGCGCATAGCCAGGAGTAATCCCTGAATATCACTGGATATGGCCCAAAAAGAAAAGGAAAAAGAAAAACAATTGGGGAGAAGAAATGATCATATATTTCCTCGAAGTAGGATATATTCTTAATGTACTTTGATAATTGGCTAGTCTTTAAGATATTGATCTTCATTGGGATATCTCACCTGGAGTGTGAAGAATTTAGAATTAAAAATAAAATAAAATTAAAACTAAATATGATTTAAGCAGAAGTTAAAATTTTGTAAGTATAATTTACCTATTTAACTATTCTGAAAACTTTTGTGTATGTAGAGTAAAAATGTTACCATTATATATTTCAGGGGGAAAAGGTAAGAATCATAGGATGCTCAAGAAAAGCTGAAAATATTCTTGTACAGAAGGAAAACGTGATGAGTCAGAATATAAGGTATGGGATGGGGAGGAGGTTTATCATAAGTTTTATAATACTGAAAGATTGTTTCAACAATCATTTATAGATAAATTTCAAGAGTTAACATTAGATTTTTATAAAATTATAAGATGCAAAAGATCAAAATGAGAACTCCAGTCTAAATGGAGCTTTTCAACTACTGTGATCTTTACTCTGGCTATAAGGGTATAGCACTAGATTTGGAAATGAGATGAGAAGTGGCAATATTGGTCATCTAGGACTTTGAGTTAACTCAATGGAGGTCTCTTTTTTGAGGTTGTTTTTCTAAAGTAGTTGATAACAAATTATTTGTCTGATTTTAGTATCAGTTGTTTAAATCTTTGGCTATTATTACTAGACTTAAAACAAACTTTTCCTATAAAAAAGAAGTAAAATAGAATTGGGAGCTATTGGTTTCTTTGTTTTTGTTTTGTGTTTTTGGGCCACACCCAGTGGCACTCAGGGATTACTCCAGGCTCTGTGCCCTGAAATCACTATTGGCAGGTATCATGTGGACCCTGTGGATTGCTGAAGATCAACTCATGTCAGCCATGTGCAAAGCAAAAACCCCTACCCACTGTGCTATGGGTCTGGCCCCGGGAGCTACTGTTTTCTATTCAAGTCCATTCGTACCATGGAAGGTTCTATTAAGAACACTTCACAAGTAAAAGGTATTTTATTAGAGTACATTATAAATCATTTTCCAAATATAAATAATCACTTCCCAATTGTGCCATTTTCATTATTGTTTTTCTCATATTACTTTGCACATAAGTAATTAATAGATTACTAATTACTTATGAATGAATAAACCTTATATTTACTACACATTCTCCAAGGGCCTTCTGAATTACTACTCTCCAACTATCTACTCCATTGGTTTCCAGTTGATTCAACCATCTAAGAGACCTAGTGATGGAAAGAAAAATAAGTTGGGAATTTACTCCATCAGCTTTTTCTCTTGTCTCTGCTAGGTCATACTTGGGGAATGCTTGTTTTTTGAACAGAAGCATCACTACCCCTTCCCCAAATTCATAGCTCTTATTAGGCAACATTTGCTCGAATCTTCCAGTCTTGCCTAGTTCTAAAAGAACATCTTACCTCTCCTGCCTCTTTAGACATAGAAGATATAACAACTTAAAAAAAAAACTTTCTCATTTTGTATCATGGTCCCATGATTTATAGTACAGTTAATAGCGACTTTATGCATACTACATTCTAATAGCAATTCCACGTCTAGAGTTCCCACTTCCCTCCACCAATGTTCAGTGACCCCTCTCAACCACCCCCATCCCTAGATATGCTCAACTCTGCTAAAAGTTTCTTGCTCTTCCTACCCCAGATATGTGTCATCATCATCTTTAATCCCTGACTTTGTAAAGTCTTTTCTTGAGTTTTGTTCTATTTTTCTTTGATTTCTTACCACCAATCCTTTTTCCCCTCAGTTACTGTTGTTGGGTGTAGCCAGATATTTCTGTGGCACCAAAATATCAAACAGTAGACTTCCAGGTGCAAACAGCAGAGCTCCCAGGAGCATACTCAGTACAGGTGATGGCCCTGTGGATCAAACTCACAGCCTCACACTTGCAAGACAGTACTTTCATCACAGAGTCATTGCCCAGCCTCTCTTTTGATTCATCTAGATTTCCTCCTAATTAAAGTTGAAAGGTTCAGCATGTACCTAATGTTCTTAAGAAATCTAATTCAATAAACCTTTAGGTACAAAACAATGAAAGAGATAAAAAGATTCAGTCTTGTGCTTTATTTGTTGATTCCAGTAAGGAAAATGAGACGCTATATAAGGATTATATAGTCAATATCCAAATCAATTGTATTCATCATGGATGGTTATAAAGTATTAAATGTTATATTTAACTGATGAACTCAGAAAGAATAGACAACTTTCAAATTCGCTCCTTTTTCCATTTGTTGCTAAAGGAGCTCTTCAAGGTAGAGTGGGCTGGAATCCACCTACCCTCTGTCATATCTAGCTTAGAGTTATTACCTTCATAAACATGTTTCTAGGTCTGGCGATAATTCCAGCACCTACCTGATTTACATTTAATACTTTTGGGGGCTGATGTGGGACAACAAGATATATAGCAAAGGCTCAGATCCTTTAAGTATCTATGAATAGGTACAATTTTGTGTTCAAAGGCAGAAAAATACCAAAAGTAAAAACTTTATAGAGTCAGAGGCCTTCCAGAACAGAGAGAAAGAAAATACATTTTCCTGATCCTCTTACCTTCTGTCTACCCTTTGTAACTTTGTCAGATGAGTGGATATGTTGTTTTGTTGAGAAGAATGTGATTTATAGACCAGGATTTTTCAGTGATACAAAAGACTAGCTTCCCAGTTAAGCAGATTGCTTGGGTTGAAACTTAGCTCTTCTGTGCTTTAGAGAAGCTGTTAAACTCAGCGTTTCAGCTGTTTTATCTGAAAAGGGAGAAAGTGGGAAGATCACTATTTACTTCAAAATATCAAGAAAAATTTAATGACCAATATGAGTAAATACTTGAAAACAGTACATGATACCCAAGTATTAACAGTTGTCCTTGTATTTTCAGAACTTATAAAATCCTTATGAACTCCTTTGTCAGATTTAGGCTTAGCCTGTCATATTAGTTGATTTTTTTTGATGCAAAATTTTCATGTGGCTAGCTAAATTTTTGAAATTCTTGGATTTAAATTTCCTTTCTAAAATTGTATGTTCTTAAATAAATTTTGATAGTACATAAACTATAAAAAAAGAAACATCTAATAAAAATTTTCCAGTTCTATGTTGCAGAAGATACAAAGAAAGAAGGAATTGTTACTGATTAAGAACAGGAAAGAAGACACTTTATGACGGTGGGTATTTGAGATGAGACATAAAAAAATCAATAGGACTTAAAGGAAGAGAAAGATACACGTCTTTCCTCTTAGGAAACCACTTTTAGTTATCAGACTGTGCTTTCCTTTTGTTTATTCCAGGATACACTTTTTAACAGCACTTAATCTTCCCAAGGACAGCACTAATAGGCTCTGATGTTGCCTATTCTGTAAATAGAAAGTGGAATGAAGAGAAAGAAAACAAAATAAAGGTTATATAAACATGTTACAAATTTAAATGCTTTGTGTTCTTTTACCAGAATTTCATTAAAGACTGAGTAAGTTCCAACACCTAGGTATTCAACATGTGTGTGTGTGTGTGTGTGTGTGTGTATAAGACAAGTGGCACCCACTATATTCCTGCTTATGAATCATTTTATTCTAAAAGGGTAAGGATACTTGTCTCCTAAATGTCCCCATTTTCTGCCATAAATGCCTCAGTCTTTATCCCCTCTAGGAAACATACTGTTTATTACTAGTTATTGCTAGGACACTTAGCCAATGGGCCTCTTGAAAAGATGCTGCTGCCTGGACCAGAAAATAACTCAATGGGTTGGAGCACATACTTTGTATGCTGAAGCCCCAGTTTGATACTTGGCACCACCTGGTGCTTGGAGGATTAAGTTAGATATAGTTCCAATCACTCCTCGATGTTCCATCCCCTTAAAAGTAAAAGAAAAAAATATTGCTACCACAATGTCAAAATGAAAAGAGAAAGAGAGAGAGAAAGAAAGAGAGAAAAATGCTTGCCTCTGAGGTGGGTGGAAGGGAAGAGGGCATCAGGGAAGGTAAGAGGAAACAGTTTACTTTGATGGCAGGAAATGCACACTGGTGAAAGTTGTACATTACATGACTGTAACTCAATCATGAGCAGTATTATTTGTGGGGTGAAAAAAAAACTGTTGTATGAACAACCTTGCAGCCATCGTGTTTAAATTTAAATTTTTAAATAAATAAATAAATACATGCATACTTAAACAAATATGTTGGAGGCCTGGAGTGATGGCACAAGTGGTAGGGCATTTGCCTTGCATGTGCTAACCTAGGACGAACTGCAGTTTGCTCTCCCAGCGTCCCATATGGTCCCCCAAGCCAGGAGCAATTTCTAAGTATATAGCCAGAAGTAACCTCTGAGCGTCACAGGGTGTGGCCCCCAAAAAAAGCAACAGCAAGAAAATGCTGGTATCTACTGCTAGTGTCAACAAAGGAGGCCACCACCTAGCTGATCAAGCCCAGAAAATGATTAAATATATACCAAACTGTATTCTGCCAGTCACTTTTTAGTGTGTGCCATTTGGGGTTTGGTTTGGTTTGTGGCCACAGTTGAAGTATGAAGCTACTCCTGGCTCTGTGCTTGTAGGTTCTTTCTATCAAATTTAGGCACTCGTGCAGTGCTAAGGAGAAAATAAGCCTTCCCAGTCTTATGTGGACATTTTTAGTTCCTTCCCTAATTCAATTCAACATCTCTACTCATTCAGGGCCAGAGAGATAATATAGTAGTAGGTAGAGTGCTTTCCTTACATATAAACAACACAAGTACAATCTCAGACACTGTATATGGTTTTTCAAGCACTACAAAGAGTAATTTCTGAGTAGATCCATAAATAAAATTTCTGAGCATTGCCATGTAAGGGCCCTAAACAAAACAAAAACAAAACAAAAATTCTATTTTTTATATTATTATTGTATTTCATATTTGATTTCACTCTATATATCTTATTTCACTTATATATCTTACGGGGTTATAATGACATGTCGATACTCAACTAATAAGTATTCCTTATAGCCAGTTGAGCTTATATACAGTTGAGCTACCAAATTCTAATAGATCACATAACTGAACACATACATTAATTAGACTTACACATAATGAATAGGTTCTGTCTGGTTGAACTGTTTGTATATTGGCAGGTTGCATTTTCAACTAGAGGTAAAGAATCACAATAAATAATTATTCTTAGAAATAATGTATTTGTTAAATTAATTTAATATTTTATGTAGAAGCTTTTCAAAAGGAATTAATTTGCAACATCCTATTTATGAATAACTGTTGATTAAATACTGTCAAATACAGTTGTTGACTCCAACAAAAAATAGAAAAAATTGTAAGTGCACCATTTTATTCCATAGTGTTAGAGCAAAAATTGTGAGTTGTATGGAATGATCAAATTAATTCTACTATAGAAATTAATTTTAATGACAATAAGTTTGCAGACTCCAAGAATACGCAGAAATAGAAAAAAACCCTCACACACCAAGAAATTACATAACTTTACTGAACAACCAATGGCTTAGAGAGGAAATTTGAAAGATCCTAAAAACAAACAATAATGAGGACATGAGCTACTAAAACTTGAAAAGCATTGTTAAGAGTAAAGTGCATAGCTTCAGAAAAATCAAGAACCCCCAAATCAAATTAACTAAAAAGATGAGAAGCCCATACAGAGAAAACTATAACACACTACTTTAAGAAATAAAATAGGATACAAAGGAATAGAAACACATAACCTGCTCAAGGATTGGGAGAATTAATATCATCAAAATAACAATATCCCCCAAAGCACTGTAAAAATTCAGTAATTCAGTGATGTCCCTATAAAGATACTCATAGCATTTTTCAAAGAAATAGACCAGACAATTATGAAATCCATATGTAAAGTAAAACTGCATTCCCCAATTGCTTAAGCAATCCTGGGTAGAAAGAAGATGGGAGGTATTACTTCTCCCAACTTCAAACTGTACTACAAAGCAGTAGTAATTAAAACAATAGGTACTGGAATAAAGATAGGCCCTCAGATCAATGGTTTAGAATTGAATTTCCTGGGGCCGGTGAGGTGGCGCTAGAGGTAAGGTGTCTGCCTTGCAAGTACTAGCCAAGGAAGGACCGCAGTTCAATCCCCTGGTGTCCCATATGACCCCTCCAAGCCAGGGGCAATTTCTGAGTGCTTAGCCAGGAGTAACCCCTGAGCATCAAACGTGTGTGGCCCTAAAAACCAAAAAAAAAAAAAAGAAGAAGAAAGAAAGAAAGAAAGAAAGAAAGAAAGAAAGAAAGAAAGAAAGAAAGAAAGAAAGAAAGAAAGAAAGAAAGAAAGAAAGAAAGAAAGAAAGAAAGAAAGAAAGAAAGAAAGAAAGAAAGAAAGAAAGAAAGAAAGAAAGAAAGAAAGAAAGAAAAAGAAAAAAACATTCAATCCATTAAAAATGGGGAGAGAAATGAAACCTTTTCAAGAAGGACAATGTCCAAAGGCACATGAAAAAAAATTTCTGCTTTGATTATCATTAGAGATTTAAATCAAAAAATGAAGTGATATAACATTACACTGCAATGACTGACACATAAAAAATAACTAGTGCTGTCATAGATGGGTAGAGAAAGAAATTCTCATTCACTACTGGTAGGACTGTTGACTGGTCTGGTCTTTCTGGAAAACCATATAAAAATTCCTAAAATATCTAGGAATTAAGTTTCCATTTGACCAAGCAACTCCAATTTGGGGTATATACCCCCAAGGACCCAAAAACAAAATGTAAAAAAGACATCTGCATCCCTATGTTCCTTGCAATTCCATCCACAATGGCCAAAATCTGGACAGAAAAAACCCAAGTGTCCAAGAATAGGTGACTTGATATAGAAACTATGGTACATATACATAATGGAATATTACTCAGTCATAAGAAAAAATAAAGTCATGCAATTTGTTGCTACATGAAGGAGTCAGGAGAGGATCAAACTGAATGAAGTCAGTCAGAGGAGAGAAACCAAAGCAGAATTCCTCTCATATACAGTATGTAAAGAAACATAATAATAAAATAATAAACACCCAAAGAAAATAGAAATAAAGAACATGAGACTACTATTCAGTAGGAAACATCAGTAGAGAGGGCTGGGGGAGAGATGACAGGAAGGAGGCAACTTCTATGGTGAAGAGAAGCATTCATCCAGGATGAGGAGGTGATGCTGAAGTGTTATAAAACCCTAACAGCAATACCTTAAACCACAGTAAAAAAAAAAAAAAAAAAAAACACCTTTTCTATCAACATATACTTACATATGTGTGTCTCTTGTAGAAGCAGACTGATGGGTAGGAGGCAAATAGAAGGGGCTATTAGTGGAGAGAATTGATGGGAAAAAGAATTGGTGTCGAAACATTGTATGCTTGAAACCCAATTCTGAATAACTTTGTGATTTCACAGTAAATTAAAAGAAAATAGCAACAAAACAAAAAGATTCACTACCCCCAAAAAATGTACCACAGCACTTAATCACACTACATTTTAGGCAGGAGGCCTTCACTGGTTGTGCTCAAAGCTTATTCCTGGCAGAGCTTGGGACACCATATGAGTACCAGCAATAGAATTGAGGGAAGCCACAGCAATGTACAAGACAAGTGCCCTACCCACTCTACAATCACTCTGACCCTATATTTTTCAGTTCAAGAGATTAAAAAATACATCTTATTGATCTATATCTTCATTCATTAATGAGCATATATTTCAATGTATTTAATAGGTCCTTGGATCTTCTATAAAAAACTGATTATTCATAGCATTTTTCATTTGCCTATTTAACTTTATCCTTTAACAATTTATACTTCATTCAGTTTATGTTTTTAAAATATTTTGATTAATAATTTATTTTGCTTGAGATTCCTTTTTAAAAAACACATATTTGGGAGCCCAGAGTATCTTAGAAACAAAGTGCCAGCCTTTCAAGCCAGAGCTTGAGAGCTTGATCCCTCTTTGCACCCCATGTGCAGAGAACTTGATACAGAAAAGTATCACAATGAATTGCACATCCTCCTGGAATTAGTGCCACCAAATTTGTGTGTAAACATAATTTAAGAGTGTGATACGGGGCCGGGCGGTGGCGCTAAAGGTAAGGTGCCTGCCTTACCTGCGCTAGCCTAGGACGGACCGCGGTTCGATCCCCCGGCATCCCATATGGTCCCCCAAGCCAGGAGCGACTTCTGAGCGCATAGCCAGGAGTAACCCCTGAGCGTCACCGGGTGTGGCCCAAAAACCAAAAAAAAAAAAAAAAAAAAAGAGTGTGATACCCTTCTACACCAAGCACTATAACCCCTCAGTCATCATCGTAAACATTACCACAAAACAAGGAAGGGAATTTTTTAAAGTTTATAATACCTGGTCTTTATATTCTGATAGAAGCAGTAATAGAAGATTTAGTGGTGCCAAAGAGATGGGATTCTCCTATAAGAATTCTCCTTGGGGCCGGAGAGATAGCACAGCGGTAAGGCGCAGAAGGATGGTGAGAAGGATGGTGGTTCAAATCCCTGTGTCCCATATGGTCCCCCAAACCTGCCAGGAGTGATTTCTGAGCATAGAGCCAGGAGTAGCCCCTGAGCGTTGCCGGGTGTGAACCCCCAAAAACAAAACAAAACAAGACAAAACAAAACAAAAGAATTCTCCTTGAGGAGCCAGAGTGGTGATGCAAGTAGTATGGCATTTGCCTGGCACGTGCTAACCTAGGACGGCCAACGGTTCAATCCCTCAGAGTCCCATATGGGCCCCAAAGCCAGGAGTGATTTCTGAGTGCATAGCCAGGAGTAACCCCTGAGCATCACTGGGTGTGGCCTAATAAAAAAAAAAGAATTCTTGAATGTCAAATCAATAGTACTAGCAAATAAGGCACTTGTCTTGCACATGTGTCCTGGGTTCTGCCAGGAGTGGCCTCCCAAACAAACAAAATAAATACATATATCTCTGTGAAATAAAGACTAAGGCTCCTGTTTTCTTTTATGTGTAAATGTTATTATTTGTATTAAAATCTATTTATATTTTCCTTATTATTTTATATATTTTAAGCTTAGAATTACAGAAATAATTTTATCATCATCATAACTGTTGAATTATATTTTATTCTAATTTCTAAACTTTAATAACATATAAGTAATATTTTAATCCATTTGAAATTGATTTGAAGGATGAAAAAAATATAAATTGGCTTTTAAAATAGCCTTCCTCTATATCTTTTATTCTGCTAAATTATTATTATAGTGGATGTCATAAGACCATGAATCCAGGCATTGCAAAGAAGATAAATGCTCTGTTGTCAAAAAAAGATTGTTCAGCCAAAAGAGAATAATGACAAAGAGAAAACTCATAAAACGTTCTTATTGAAAGACTGTTTTGGTGTGTCCGTTTTTTTTTTTTTTATTAATGTTCTGATGGCTTGATTGTTGGGCTGAAGGCCTGCAAAGGGAAATGGAAAAGAGTAGTTTCTTTTAACTCTTAAGCTTATTGCAAATCTTACTAGCAATGGAAAAACAACTGGAATTGCCATAGCCACTCAGGTTAGACTGGATCACAACAGCGAGTTTCAGGGAGAAGGTTAAGGTGATTTTGCTTACCTGATAATTATTTTATTTCCTGAATAAATTACTTGATTTACTTTTTTAATTCTGTCTTCCTGTTATTCAAAAACTAATTATATTATAGCATGTACATTTATATTCCTTGATAATAATATTGCTTACAGATTACACTCAGCTCCATTTACTTTACAGAGGCCTGTCTAGTCACCCTGAGTGCTTATCTTTAGCTTCTAAGCAGTCTTCATAAATCAAAGAAAACTCATGTAGTCATAATTTGCTAATTGTCTGAAAAATAATATACCCAAATGACAGAAATGTTCTCAAATGCTTCCTGTGTGCTTTATCCCCGTGAAAATAATTTGCTTTATTCAATTTATGAACTGCTTGCCTTCAGCCTGGTGTATGGTATTTAGCAAGCTGCCTACAGACTTCACACCTGGATAATTCTGCTGCTTGAGTTCTTTTGCATGACTGTCAAGTAACTTGAACTTATATTGGCTTCCTTCCCTATCCATTAATATTTGCATTTGCAAGGGCATATGGCACCTACCTATCTGAGAATTCAATTACTCAAGACATATTTCTTTAAATGTTTGTTGAATGATATTTCATAAATGCAGAGAAGTTAGAAAAGAAACAAAAGAAAATTTGTGATTCAGTTTAGCCTGAATACTCAAATGAGTAAGAGAAGCTGCAAATTCATTTTAATGAATAAAAACACTGTTTCCTTTTTCAATAACTTTTTCATTGACTTACTATCAATTTTTAATACTATGGAATTTCAGAGGGTTCTCTATTTTTTAATGTGTGGCATTGTCATCATTTCCACCACCAAACTTCCAGTGCCATTCTACCACCAAAAAGACCCCTTTAATTCATGCGATGTTTTAATTGTTGTTTGCATTTATTTTTAGTATTTTGGTATAAAATATATGTACATATTCCTTAAATGAAAGAATCAATTCTGGATTACAGTGATCCAGTATCTGTACTCCAACTTAAATACTAGATGGTAACCTGAAATCAACCCATTATTGTGGATATATTGTTTGTTTTGTGTTTACAACCAGCTGGACTTACTCCTGACTCTGTGCTCATTGGATACCAATATTAGTTTTGAAAGTTGTGGTTTTAATTTTTTTCACATATGTAATGGTGATTTATATGTACTTTTTTTTAAATTATCTTTCATAGGAATCAGAGAGATGGTACAAGAATAAGTCTCTTTTCTCAGTTGAGCTTTATGTATCCAATTGGACTTTTGCCACTCCCACTAAATGTCTAAGGAACATTATTTTCTATTCACTGTATAGTAAATATTTCTTTAAAAATATTTTATTGAAATAACACTAATGGATAACATATAGTCTCAGGCATATATCATTTTAAATTAACACTCCTATTACTACATATATTGACACTAAAAGTCTAACTCCATCCTTCACCACATCATTGCATTTGCACTTAGCTCTTGCACAGAGGACACACTTATTTCTGTATCTATTCAAGTTTAGTATATGTGCTACCAAAGTGAGCACAATAAACTATTGTGTACTATTACAAGTAATACAAATATTTGTATTCAACTTGCTTATGTAGTGAAACTGAGCTCCTGATCTTCCCCCACAAAGCTTAATTAAATGAACTATCTCTCTTTTCAGTTTATGCAACTCTATTCTTCTATTTGCTTAGACTAAACACTTCAGAATCAGCTGAAGTTTTTTTTCTTTCATTCACATTCAATACACATTTGTGAAAGAAAAAAATCCTCCTTTTAAAAAAACTTTTAAAAACTCTAATATTGATCATTTCTCACCACTTCTACCACTATCACACTGGTCAAATCAACCTGATTTTTTTCTATGCAGAATCTATTTTTGAACTGCTCTTTCTACTTCTTTCTTTGTCCTATCTAGTCTATTATTAACCTAGTTGTCACAATTATAGTTTAAAAACATGTCAGAACATGTTCAAACTTTTGCAATAGCTTATTTTTTTTACTCAGCCTTAATAGATAGCCCAAAGAATCCTAACTGAGATCGCAACCAGTAGTCATTCTTTTTTACTTAGTTTTGTAAAATAAAGATTTTTATTTTATTTTAGTCACTGTATAACAATACTTTTAATGGTAGGGTTTCATGCATAAAATATTCCAGCTCCACATCCTTCACTAGAGTATCCATTTCCTTCCATCATTGTCTTAGCACCTTTTTCTCTGCCACCCCTGTTGTAGTAGTAAGCTGCCTGCTGATTTGCAGTTTTTATTTGAAAACTTTTATAAAATTGAAGACAGGCTAAAGAAAAAATATGTTCTATTATCCAGGTTTCTGTTCAATGACTTCCTCTTTTAATTGTTTATTAATGCATTGTGGTTATAAAATTGTTCACTTCTGTGTTTCAGTCAAAAAATGTACACCATCATTCACCACTCTTCCCACCACCAATGTCTCTCATTACCTCCCACTCCTTACCCCCACCAACCCACCTGCTTGTCTCTAGGCCAGGCAATTTGCTTCTCTCTCTCTCTCTCTCTCTCTCTCTCTCTCTCTCTCTCTCTCTCTCTCTCTCTCTCTCTCTCTCTCTCTCCCCACACTGTGGTTTGCACTAAATGAAGGGGCACCTCTAATGTCACTGTCACCCCTTTCTGCACAGAGTTCTTGTGAGTGATCAAGTGATCAGTTCTAACTATTATTGTTCTACTAGACCCTTCTCTAACTGCATACAATGCTTTGTGGTGAGTTTTTTTACCCTGGACTGGACCTTCTGACCATTATCTCTATTGACTAGGGATATTATTGTCATACTATCTCTTGTTTTTCTTATATCTCACAAATGAGATTATTCTCTCTTTTCGTTATACTCTGGCTCATTTCACTCAGTATAATAATCGTCATGTTCATTCATGTAAAGCAAATTTCATGACTTCATTTTTCTTAATGGCTGCATAGTATTTCATTGTTTAGATGTACCACAGTTTCTTTAGCCACTCATCTGTTGTTGGGCACTTGGGTTGTTTCCAGATTCTGGCTATTGTAAATAGTGCTGCTATGTAAATAGTACAGAGGTCAATATATATATATATATATATATATATATATATATACACACACACACACATATAGTTCAGAGGTCAGTATATATACATATACAGACATATCTATTATATACAATGGTACTTGTCAGGGATTGAATTCAGTAACTAGCATGTTAACAAGCCTTGAATGGCTTGATCACATGAACCATATTCTTGGTCCATACATTACTTTTCCTTGTTCACATTTTTATTTTTAGGAGAAGGGCTTTGGCTATACCTAGCAGTGCATATGGCTTACTCCTGTCTCTGTTTACAGAGTTCACTCCTGTCAGAGCTTAGGAGACCATAGAGTTGTGGGATTAAACCTGGGTCAGCTGTGTGCAAGGCAAATGTTTACTCTATCCAGTGGACTATCTCTTCAACCCTTGTTTTACGTTTTCTTTTTTCATAGCAGTCATCTCCATCTTCTAACACACATTTTTATGAATATATATTGCTGATTCCTTATGTTTATTTCTATCCACCACAAGGGAAGGGATTTTAGTCTTTTTCATTCACTAATTTCTCTCAAGTGCCTTAGAACTTGCATGTATGTGTTGAATAAAATTTTTTCTTGAAATAAAATCTTCTCAATAGATATTTGGCAAATATATTTAGCATTTACCTGGTGTCAGGTACCATTCTAAAGTTTGATATTAAGCAGTAATGGAAGGTAGATTTTTTTTTCTTTTACCTAGTGGAAAAGACTAGTCATATTGAGAAGAAAGTTTATTTATGGTGTAAAATAAAAGCCGAGCTCAGAGGAGGTAAATTTGCAGAGGTGTTTTGAGTCAGCTATTAAGAGTAAACACTTCAAATATATCAGGCTTTGAAAAGTTCTGTATCTGCAGCTTATATCCATTCTATTTGCCTCCATGTATTCCAGCTGCAACTCTATGAAGAGTGGAGGCAAACCACAGCAGCTATAAAGACCAGCCTAACACTTTTCATCTAACCAAAAATCTTTTGAGGCTTTTATTATGGGTTTACTCACACATAGGAGGTGATAATCCTCTCAAGCTAAAAATATGCATTTTCTTGTTCATCCTGAATTTTAGAGATTGTCATAAGCTCTTCAAAGACAAAATGCTTTATTTTAATGTAAAGTTTTACTCTCCAGTGAATAGTCTACTGGCCCCAAATGTAAGTAAATTGGAACCTTCTTGGGGAACCAGATAATCAAAGTTCTTTTTATTTATTGTTGTTGACATCTTCAACTTAAACTCAAAAAAACAGTGTTTTCTTCCTTCCTTTTATTTTGGTTGACAATGACTAGAAAGGAAGTAGCATGAATGAGATCACATTTAAAACTAAATTGAATTAACAAGGTAAAGTTGTACAAAGTGATGAGTCAAAGAGACACAGAGTCAAGTTTAAGTTTAAAATTAAGAGGCAGAAAATAAGTTTTCCTTGTCCTTGGATGACCCACTTCAATCTCTAGCACTGTATATGGTCTCTTGAAGCCCACTCTATTGGGTATAGCCCCATAATAACAAAACAAAAATTGAGGCAGGAGCCATAGAGATAGCACAGTGGTAGGATGTTTGCCTTGCACATGGTCAACCCAGGAAAATGGTGGTTTGATTCCCTGCATTCCATATGGTCCCCTGAGCCTGCCAGGAGTGATTTCTGGGTGTAGAGCCAGGAGTAACCCCTGAGCATGGCCCGATGTAACCAAAAAAAAAAACAAAAATAAATAAATAAGTAAATAAATAAATAATAAGACACATGAAAGTACAGTTTATATGATTCAGTTTACCTGAAGCACAGAGCTAAATTGTTAAAGAAAATACCGAGAGAACCAAGATAGGTTGGGAGAAAACAATAGAAAATTATTAAGTAGAACCATAACAAAATCATAAACTCACTTTAGAAAGCTTTACTTGGGCTAGAGCAATATTGCAATGAGTAGGACTTTTGCCTTAGACAGGACCCAAGTTTGGTTCCCAGCACCCATATGATCCCCTAAACATTGAGGTGGGTGAATCCCAAACAATAAAAAGCATGAATTAATCTCCAGAAACAGATAAAACCAGAGTTAACAGGTCTGTAAGAAAAGTGAGTTAAATCTTACTTATCTTTCAAGACCTCAGGCAATACCTTCATTTGCATTGTATTACTTTTTCTTTATTTCCCCTTTAGATTTTTGGGCTGGCCTAATAATTACATAGACATAAAATAAATTAACACAAGAAAAACAAATGTTATGGCTCTGGAATCCCCAGAGAGATGAGATTAACAAAATAATCAAAGCAAACAGCTTTTGTACATTTTTTTAACAAGGAAACAATAAATTTTTGAAGAATGCATATTAAGTTTTTTATATAGTCTAATTAGCCTGCAATTTAATCTCTGAGTATAAGCATGCTATCTACCCTCACTCATAGGGAAGATACCTTTCATGAGGGAAATTTATTTCTTGCTCTCTGGGAAACAAAGGTTAGTGTCTTTGTACTGCCTAATCTTTCATTCAAAATATTCAAGAGGACTAGAAAGAGTGACAGAGAGATGCTGATTCTCTGGTGGTGGGTATAATATAGCAACATTGCATTCCTGATGCATATTAGCAATACTTTAAATCATGTGCCTAAAAAATTAGCTTAATTAAAGGAAAAAATTGGAAAAAAAGAAACCAAAAAACTAATATATGAGAGAGAGGCACAATTTGGGATGACATTCTCCTAGTTTAGTAGACTGAAGGTAAAAATTAAGTTCATGTAATTATTTGTTGACTGTGAGGAAAAGGAACTATTATATGGATTAGAAATTCCTGTTCAATTGCAGTTAAGTAGATTTCCTGGTATTTGATCTCCTGAGCAAGAGTAATCCATAAGCATGGGGCCAAAGTAATTCCTGGTCACAGCCAACTATTGCCCCAAACGCAAATCAAAAAGTAAAGAAAAGGAACACTTAAATGGGGGAAACCAGGACTGTAAGGGTAGCAACTGTTGATGGTGATACTACTGCAGGATTTTATAGTTTTCTGGTTCTGAGTTAACTGAGACTCTGACTGTATCTCACTTTGCTTCTTTGTCCTTCCTTTATAAATTAAAGTCTTTCAAGGCCTGCAGAGTAATAAGGAAACTGGAGAGAGAATCTGAAAAGATTCTGAAAAGAATCTGAAAGTTTTGGTTAGATTTCCTGCCCTAAGAAATAAATAACAGTTTGAATATCTCAGTTAGCTCTCCAAAGAAATTTTTTGTGATTACATCCTTTGTGACCTAATCAAGTTGCCAAGAATTCACTGATTCTCAATAAGTAGCAAGGGAAAATAAATAAATAAATGGTAAGAATTATTAAGTGATTGATGATGATGATGATGATGATGATGATGAGATGAGCCAGTGGTTCTTTTCTACAAGGCATTTCCTGTACTAACACAAGTATATGAATTTTTCATGTAGGTGAATACAGGCAAGCAGAAGTTTGTTCAATAAGCATGGAATCAAGATGGATTATTAATTGACTCTGGAGCCAATAGCAGCATTAGGAAACTAGAAAAAGGGTGCTGAGTCTGAATTAAAATTGCACTTTAGTTCTCAGTCCTGGATTAGAATCTCCTGAAGGCATTTTCTTATTTAATACCAAGGATTAGATATTAATTTATGATTAAATAGTCTCAATAAAATGGGCATAAAATGAACATACCTAAACATAATGAAGGACTTAAAAGGCAACTTGTAATTCTCTTTTTTTGGGGGGGCCACACCCGGTAACGCTCAGGGGTTACTCCTGGCTATGCGCACAGAAGTCACTCCTGGCTTGGGGGACCATACGGGACGCCGGGCGATCGAACCGCGGTCCGTCCTAGGCTAGTGCTGGCAAGGCAGACACCTTACCTCTAGTGCCACCATGCCGGCCCTAACTTGTAATTATCTTAATCAATAGTGAAAAACTAAAAATTATTCCTTTAAGGTCAGAAGTAAGATCAAGATGATCATTATCACCACTAATATTTCGCAAAGTATTGAACATTTTGGCTATTCTAATTAGCCTAGACACAATAGCCACAGGAAACAGGTCTGTGAGTAATTTTGTGACTTCAACATAAATATATGAAGGGCTGGAAGGAAGATACAGCAGATAAGGCATTTATCTTGCACGCTGCTGATTCAGGTTCAATCTTATTGCTCTCCATGCCCTACTGAAAGTGATCCCTGAGAACAGACTCAGAAGTAAACCCTGAGAATAGCTGGATGTGGCCCCAAAACAAACAAAAAACACTTGAAAACTTTACTGAACATTGTTGCTAGGATGTCTCTGAGAAAATTCCCTGGACACTACAATCCTTGCCTTGGAGAGACACATGGCTGTGGAACTCATAACTGCAGACAAGTTTAAAGCTAAAAAAAAATGCATCCCCTGGGAGGGGGTAAGCAGAGGCAGGGACAAGAAGCTGATACCAGACATCATATAGCAACTTAGAGCAGAAACTGTTTACAGAACTTTAGATCTGTGCCAGAATGTACAGTGGATAACATTAATCAACTGTAAATTAGAACAGACTATATCAAGCTATGTATAAAATCTAAATTGTAAATTTAGATTAATTAATTGCAAAAAAAAGTACCCCCAAATCTCCAAAACCGACTCTAGTTCTATTGAGTTCAAAACAATGGGGCCATTATTTTTTAGGCCAGCAAGGAGCAGCTATTTTTGTTTTCTTTTGGTTTGGTTTGGTTTGGTTTGGTTTGGGGACTATACCTGGCAGCTGTCAGGGGTTACTTCTTGCTCTGTGCTCAGAAATCACTCCTGGCAGGCTCAGGGGACCAGATGGAATGACCGGGATTGAACAAATTAGCCGCCTTGCAAGGCTAACATGCTACCCACTGTAGAGCAGCTTTTTATGATGTGAGTCCCTCCAGTCACACTTGTAATCTCAGCTCAGGTCAAACTCCTGCCTGAACTGGTATGGCCCCCTTACACCAGAAGCTTTATGCTTGAGTGCCAAGTGCAAAATGTTTTTGTCTTGCTCTATTTTTTTTTTTACAGAACTCAATTTTGCATCTTAACTTGCTGAGTCTTAACTTGATAATTAATTAAGAAATTAAGAATCCTTGTTTGGGGCTGGAGAGATAGCACAGCAGTGAGCATTTGCCTTGCACGCAATCGACCCAGAACGGACCTGGGTTCGATTTCCGGCATTCCATATGGTCCTGAGAGCCTGCCAGGAGCAATTTCTGAGCATAGAGCCAGGAGTAACCCCTGAGCATGGTTGGGTATGGCCCTAAAACAAAACAAACAAAAATTCTTGTCATCTTTTTATGCCCCTCTCCTCAGACTTTCAATTCTCTAGCTAAATGTATTTATTTCTTGGATGTCTTCATGTCCAACAGGAATCGAGCCAGTAGTAAGCACTGAGCAATGCTGGTATGCCAAAAAAAAAAAAAGAAAAAGAAAAAGAAAAGAAGAATAAACTAAAGAATATAGTGACAGAACTCAATAGTAGAATGGGAGAAGTCAAAAATAAAATCAAAGACATCATTAATAAGTAAAAGTAATTGAAATTTAAGAAAATTGTTTTCACCTTAGTAACAATGGTATCTTTGTAAGAACATCTTTATATGAAAAATTTAAAACACTAGGATTATTTTATCAAAATATTTAATTTACAAATTATTCATAGCCTTTTTTGTTTGCACTCACACTTACTGTGCCCTTCCTTCTCTTACATCTCTCTTCTTTTCTCTGTGTATTATTTCTATTATATATATTTTTATTTTTTTAAATAATTTTTATTTTGACCAAAGTGGATTACAAATCTTTCACAGTAATATTTTAGGTACATAGTGACATTGAATCAGGGGCATTAAAATTTTTATTTTCTTGGTTTGAGGGCCACATGGGATAGTATGCAGGGCTTATTTCCATCACTGCAATCAGGAGTCTCTCTTGGTGATGTTTAGGATATCATATAACGTGAGAGGATTGAAACTGGGTCAGTTGCATGCAAGACAAGCACCTTAACTCCTATTCTATCTTTCTGCCTCCCAAATACATTTTTAAAATGAAGAAAATGTATGTAAGAGATAAACTTGAAAAATATACTTGACAGAATTAAAAGAAACCTCTGTATCATAAGATTCAGAAAGAGAGGGAAAGGAATGGGTAGCTGGTGAAAAAATAATAACTGAAAATTTTCCCAATCTAAGAAAAAGACTAGACTGATCTTGGGCCAAAGAGTACCAAATAACATAAACTCAAACATCATAACATCATTGTAATCAAAATGGCAGGAAGAGAGATTAATTCCTTAAATCAGCTACAGAGAAGCAAAACCTTACATAAAAGGGAAACAACATAAAATTCCTATTAGACCCACTAGTCCCGCGCAAACGGTCCGCCCCGCCCCCGCAGCGTTTCTCTGGCCTCCAGAGGCTAGGGAGGCTCCGCCCACCCACGCGGCTCGCGCAAACGGTCCTCCCCGCCCCTGCAGCGCCCCGCCCACCCACGCCGGTTCGGCCCCGCCCCCCGCTGGGCTTTTGCTGCTTCTCAGCACTAGCTGACAACAATAGGGCAAAGCAAGGAATCAGGCCACAGAAAGAGCAAGGAGGAGCCAAACCTCAGCAAGCTCTCCCAACAGTACCTCTAGATACACCCTCAGGGAGGAGACCCATTCCCACACAACAGGGGATCAAAACAGGCTGAAATCGGAAGGAACAGCACTCCAAAGCACACCAATAAATACAAAAAAAATATGGGTAAATCAAAGAGAACCCTAAGTTCTGAAGATACGGAGACAAACCCTAACAAGTTTCCAAGTCCGCCAAAACGCACAGATCCCTGGGAAGGCGAACTAAAAGCAGCAATGAGGAAGGAAATGCAAGAATTAATAAAAAGAAATGAGAGAAACCTTAGCTACAGAATATAAGATAGCTATGGATGAACGAATAAGCCAAATTAAAGAAGAAATGTTAAAGAGCATGAGAGAGTCCATACAAAAAGAAGTGAAGGAATTAACAGACAAAGTAACGAGCCTTACTAGCAGAAACACAGAGTTGGAGAAACACATTGAAGAACTCGAAGGAAAACTGCAAACAAAAAATGAACAAGAAACCAACAAAGAAATAAAAGGCAAAGCACTGGAAGGAAAAGTCCAGTACCTAATGAACAAGGACAAAAGAAACAATCTAAGAATCGTGGGTATACCAGAAGGGGAGGAAATAGGGAAAGGGGAAGAACAAGTAGTCAGAGAGATAATAGCAGAGAACTTCCCCACCCTCTGGAATGAAACTTCAGGGCAAATACAGGAGATCAAGAGGGTCCCTAATAAAATAGACCCCAATAAACCAACACCAAGACATATAATAATCCAAATGGCAAAAAACAAAGAGAAAGAGGAACTTCTTAAAGCAATAAGAGAGAAAAAAAACCTCAAATACAAAGGTAGGGACATAAGAATCAAACCAGATCTCCCAGTCGAAATAATTCAAGCAAGAAGACAGTGGAATAACATATTTAAACGACTGAATGAAAGAAACTTCCAACCTAGAGTCCAATACCCAGCAAAACTATCATTCATATGGGAGGACAGACTAAAAACATTCTCAAACAAGACCGAACTAGAGCTATTTGTGCAAACAAAACCGATCCTAAACGACCTACTCAGAGATGAATTACACAATCCAAACCCCCGATTGTAACAAAAACCACCCTACACAACACAACTGCACAACAGTCCTCTCTCTCAATAATCTCCCTAAATGTTAATGGCCTAAACTCCCCAATTAAAAGACGCATAGTAGAGTACTGGATTAGGAAAAATAAACCGGACTTCTGCTGTCTACAAGAAACACACCTACAGCTACAGGACAAGCATAGGCTTAGAATAAAAGGATGGAAAGTAATTATTCAAGCCAATGGAAAACAAAAAAGAGCAGGGACAGCCATTCTTATATCAGACCAAATCACTTTCAATCTCAAGAAAGTGATCAGAGATAAAGAGGGTCACTACTTACTGATCAGGGGAACACTAGATCAAGAAACACTAACCCTGGTCAATATCTATGCACCTAATGTAGAGTCAGCAAAATATGTGAGGCAACTGCTCGTAAACCTGAAGAAACACATGAAGGGAAATGTGATAATAGTAGGGGACCTCAATACTATCACCACTGGACAGATCCACCAAACAGAAAAATAGCAAAGAAATAAGAGCTCTGAATGAAAAATTAGAAGATTTAGGACTAATAGACTTATATAGAGCCCTCCACCCTCAGAAAACAGAATACACATTCTTCTCAAGTCCACATGGAACCTTCTCCAGAATAGACCATGTCTTAGGAAACAAAGCCAACCTATATAAGACCATGAAGGTAAGGATCATTAGAAGTACCCTTTCAGATCACTATGCAACAGAGCTCAAAATCGGGGTCAAGAAGAAGCAATGGAGAAAAACTAATACCTGGAGATTAAACAACATGCTGCTCAACAACAGCTGGATCAAAGAGCAACTCAAGGAAGAAATAAAAAGATTCCTTGAGACAAATGATAATGAAGAGACAACATGTCAAAATTTATGGGACACAGCAAAAGCAGTAATTAGGGGGAAACTCATAGCAATACAGGCCTATGTCAAGAAACAGGAAAATAACAAAACCAACAGTTTAAAAGATCACCTCAAAGAATTGGAACAACAGCAACAGAGAAACCCAACCACAACCAGAAGGCAAGAAATAATAAAAACCAGAGCAGAAATAAACAGCATAGAAACTAAGAAAACAATACAAAAAATCAATGAGACCAGGAGTTGGTTTTTCGAAAAAATAAACAAGATAGACAAACCACTGGCAAAACTCACCAAAAAAAGAGGGAAAACACCCAAATCAATAGGATCACAAATGAAAGGGGAGAGATTACAACAGAGCCCCAAGAAATACAACATATCATGAGATCATATTATGAGCAACTCTACTCAGCTAGGATAGAGAACCCAGGAGAAATCGACAGATTCCTGGAGAAAAACCCTCTTCCAAGACTGGACAAAGAAGAACTAGAAAGCCTAAACAGACCAATCACCTCAGAGGAAATTGAAGATGTAATTAAAAAACTCCCTAAGAACAAAAGCCCAGGCCCAGACGGATTTACAGGTGAATTCTACCAAACATTCCGAGAAGATTTACTACCACTTTTTCATAGGCTCTTCCTAACCATAGAAAAATCAGGAATCCTTCCTAACTCCTTCTATGAGGCAAATATCACGCTCATCCCCAAAGATGGCAAAGACACCACTAAGAAAGAAAACTACAGACCAATCTCACTAATGAACATAGATGCAAAGATACTCAACAAAATCTTAGCAAACCGAATCCAGCTCTTCATCAAAAAGATCATACATCATGACCAAGTGGGATTCATACCAGGAATGCAAGGTTGGTTCAACATACGCAAATCAATTAACATTATACATCACATCAACAACAAGAAAAACAAAAACCACATGATCATATCAATCGATGCAGAGAAGGCGTTTGACAAAATCCAACACCCTTTCATGTTAAAGACACTCAGCAAAATAGGGTTAGAAGGAACCTTCCTCAAGATAGTTACAGCTATTTATGAAAAGCCTACAGCCAACATTATACTTAATGGCGAGAAACTAGAAGCATTCCCACTAAGGTCAGGAACTAGGCAAGGCTGTCCACTCTCTCCACTCTTATTCAATATAACCTTAGAAGTCCTAGCAATAGCAATTCGACAAGAGAAGGGAATCAAAGGAATCCAAATTGGAAAAGAGGAACACAAACTATCTCTATTTGCAGATGATATGATGATATACATCAAAAACCCCAAAGAGTCCACAGTAAAACTCCTAGAAACAACTAACCAATAGAGCAAAGTGGCTGGATACAAAGTCAATACACAAAAGACAGTAGCGTTTCTATATACAAACAACGAAGTCGAGGAGAGAGAGATTAAAAATACAATACCATTTAAAATAGTATCAAAAAATATCAGGTACCTAGGAATCAACCTTACAAGGGAAGTGAAAGATCTATACCAGGAAAACTTCAAAACGCTTCAGAAAGAAATTGAAGATGATCTAAAGAAATGGAAGAACATCCCATGCTCATGGATAGGTAGAATTAACATAATCAAAATGACTATCCTACCCAAACTACTATATAGATTTAATGCAATCCCTATCCAAATCCAGATACCATTCTTTAAAGAAATAGAACAATCAGTCACAAAATTTATCTGGAACCACAAAAGACCCAGGATAGCCAAACACATACTGAAAAACAAAAAGCTGGGAGGCATCTCCTTACCTAACTTGAAACTATACTATAAAGCTATAGTAATCAAAACAGCATGGTACTGGAACAGAAACAGGACCTCAGACCAGTGGGTCAGAACAGAATTCCCAGACATAAACCCCAAAATATACAGCCAAATAATATTTGACAAAAGAGGCAAGGATCTGAAATGGAACAAAGGAAGTCTATTCAACAAATGGTGTTGGTACAACTGGAAAACCACATGTACGAAAATGAAGATTGACCCATACCTCACCCCTTATACAAAAGTTAACTCAAAATGGATCAAAGACCTTGAAATCAGACCCGAATCTATAAAGTTTATCGAGAATAAAATAGGCAGAACACTCGAAGACCTATATATCAAAAAGGTCTTTGAGAATGGAGCACCAATGGCAATAACGTTAGCATCAAATATAAACAAATGGGACTACATCAAACTAAAAAGCTTTTGCATGGCAAAAGAAACCCTACTTAACGCAAGAAGACAGTTAACAGAATGGGAAAAAATCTTTTCACTCGATATATCAGATAAAGGGCTGATATCTAGAACATACAAAGCACTCAGAAAGCTGAGCCCCCCAAAACCAATTAAGCCATAAAAAAATGGGAAGATGAAATGAATAGACACTTCTCTGAGGAAGACAGAAGGATGGCCAACAAACACATGAAAACATGCTCACCTTCACTCATTATCAGGGAGATCCAAATCAAGACAACAATGAGATACCACCTTACACCAGTGAGGATGGCTCACATCAAAAATAATGGAAACAACCTTTGTTGGCGGGGATGCGGTATGAAAGGAACTCTCATCCACTGCTGGTGGGAATGCCCCCTAGTCCAACACCTATGGAGAAAAGTCTGGAGAGTGCTCAAAGAACTCAGAATTGAGCTGCCATTTGACCCAGCAATTGCGCTCCTAGGCATATACCCCCAAGATGGAAGGACATTCATTCCAAAATATGTATGCACCCCACTATTTATCACAGCACTCAGTATAATAGCCAAATCTTGGAACCAACCTCGATGTCCAACAACAGATGAATGGATCATTAAGATGTGGTACATATACACAATGGAATACTACATGGCAGTCAGAAATGATACAATCACAGACTTTGCAGCAACGTGGATGGACCTAGATCATGTTATGTTAAACGAAGTAAGTCAGAAGACAAAAGATAAACACAGAATGGTAGCACTATTCTGAAGCACCTAGAACATATATTTTATACACAACTAATACCTAACAACCAAATAAAAGGGTTTAACAGGGTAGAATCTCCAAACACTGTAATAGTCAACATATACTTGGGAGCACTATCCAAAATACATGAAAAAGGAACAACACGAACTCTTAACTACACATTATACCACAAAGAAAACAACAACAAAAGAAACAGCAACATAGAGAGAACAGGTATGTAATCAGACTTCTACAACAAAGGCCCACAATAATCCCTTAGAGATCGTATACAGGAACAGAAGTATAGAACACCATGGGAAATCACTGACTGCAATGGAAACATACCATAACACTATGTTTTAATGCCTTTATCTTACTATATTTTAAATAACCTCTCAGCTTTTCTGTTCACAGGCGCCCTTGGATACAAAGGGCGGACAAACTAAGATGGCAACTCGGGATACCACGCGAGATACCATACCTTGCTTGCAATACGAGATGGCCCCGAGAAAACTCTTTGACATACACTTTATCTCTAGGTTACACCTTCTTTTAGGAACTGAAGCACGTGACCAGTCAGACCACCGAAGCAGTAACTGAGACGTACAGACTTAAACTACAGGCTCTACTTTTTTTTATTTTTTCTCTTTTCCCCCTTTCACTTTTCTCTTTTCTATTCTCTTTGCTTTTTTCCCTTTCTCTTCTCCCTTTCTTTCTAAGGTATTTTTTCTTTTCTCTCCCTTCATACCCCTCCCATATACCTTCCCCTTTCTCCCCTCCAGAAATCCAACTATCCCTTCACCCCCCAATCCCATCCAGATCTCCCACCATATTGAAACTCTTCACCCTCAGTCCTTAATCTATTAGGCATCAAGATCGACCTCCTACCCAATGAACCAGTACCCAGCACCCAGGCGAGGGGACACCCAGTCAAACCCACACCTCGTCTCCTGCAAGAAAAGACAGCCAACTCCCCTGCGGACTCATGATGCGAGGCCCTCCATACCAACTCCCCCTAATGTGGACTGTTTCTTGAAACTGGACCTAGGTCCAAAAGTATCCCCAAAGCAAGAACTCTTCCAAGACCTCCCTGCCGCAAATTTTTACCAATCTGAAGAAGGTCAGGGGTATAATATAAAGATGCCTGGGAACCCATGCACCACAAGAAAAACCCAAAAGACAATGGGAAAAACTGTACTTCCAACATAGGCATAAGACCTGTAATATAGCACCGCTTTACCTGCTTTCCCCCAAATGTAAGATAGTCTTTTGCACCACTTTGGTCCTTTAAAAACTTCGCTAACTCATTTTATTTCTTTTCTTTTCTTTTCTTTTTTTTTTAAATTAATTAAGTTATTTTTTTTAAATGTCTGTCCTACATATACATTTGTGAGCTGATACATTTTTATTCCTTTTTTTTTCTCATTTTTGGGTATGTGACCTGTTTCTGTTATCCCCTCTGTCCACCCCCAAATACACCGACAATATAAGGTAGCACCGTTTCTCCCTGCAAAGGCACACTAAATAAAGGGGAAATCTTACATAAAAAAAAAAGAGCTCTTGTCTACTAGAGATAAGAACTCATAGTTGTTTACAATACAGGGATATCTCCTACCCTGAAAATATGTCATGTGGAATCAACTTAGACTTCAGGTGATTAGATACCATTCATCCAGCCTTGAACCCTGGACCCCAGACATAGAAACGGCACAGTTCCTCACAACAGCTACAAGAAACAAATCCCAGCCGGGACAGCCTTAATACTGTGGGGCCACCAACAAGGACCAGCTCTAACATGATATCCTGACAACGAGGAAAATGTGAACAACCTGACCTTAGAACAGATTAGCCTACCTTACCAGCCAATGACAAGACAAAACCAGAAGACTTGTCACCCTTTGGTAGGTCCAAAAGCCAAGATCGTGAGTTATAGAGGACTGGCTGCTAGAACCACGACCAGACTGTATATATCTTGGGACCAATAAAAAAGCCCTAGTTTAGGGTTTGAACTATGACCTGCACAACAACCATGATCCCCAGTTCCAAAGGTCTGGCAGAGACAATTGTAACGGAATGGGGCTTCGGGAAGCACAAAGAAAGACGCTATCCTAGGCGCCATCCCAGGTTCAACACAAAGACCAAGATCTCCAACCACAGAAGATGGATTAAAATGACACTGAAGGAACGGAACCTCAAGAACCACAAAGACTGACTTCATCATAAGTCCCACCTCAGGATCCGTGCAGATACAGAGACCTCTAGACACAGAGGTCTGATTGTATCACACAGGACAGGGCAGAAGTCTTCCACACACCACAAAAGCACCACCGGGAAAATAAATGATCCTGAGCAGAGTCTATAGTTGATCCCATGACAATATACTCCAAGGACGGAGAAACCCCATATTTCTTAGGCCAAGTGAATTCCTCTTTGAATGACCCCAATATTTACTGTGCCAGGGCAGGAGGGAAAAAACAAAAATAAAAAAAGTACAAAACCTCGGTTATTTTTTTATATATATATTATTTTTTATCTTCATTTTTTATTATTATTATTATTTTTATTTACCTACCTATTTTTGGTAGATTTCTCTGTTTAGGTGTGATTATTGAAATTGTTGTCCCCAGTTATACTTTTTTTTTCTCTTCTTTTCTTTCCTTTCTTTATGTGCTATGCCATGTTTCTTATTTCAAGACCATAGCGGTTTTCGTTTTGATTTGTTTTTGTTTGTTTCATTTTTGTTTTTGTTTTTGTTTGTCTGTTTTTCTTTGTTTTGTTTTGTTTTGTTTTTTCGTTTGCTTGTTTTTTTTGTGGTGCTAATCGATATAGCCGGAATCCTCACTGGATATTTGACACTTCTTTTGGTACGGGGGGAGTGTTTCACCTTCTTTATCTCCTTGATCTCTCAAAGCGTTGATGAGAGCCCCTAGAAGGATTCCGCACATTTTCGGCATATTAGTCTCTTACCCCAGCTTATTTCTTTTCTCTTTTTCAAACAAAACCATGCATCTTGAACTAACTAGTCCTACCTCCAGTTAGAGGGGGAAATAAGGGAGACATCAAGACCAAACAGGTGCAAGACTACTAGGTAGTGGGTCAGATACAGAGGGGACCACATATTCTAGCCGCCCTGAGGGTGAGGGAAGAGGAAATGGGAGGGAGGACAAAAATGGAGGTATAGGTAAAGACAATCTGATGATGGGAATCCCCCTTGCTTTTATGTAAATATGTACCTAAAATAATATTGTCAACAATATGTAAGCCACGATGATCAAAATAAAAATCATATTAAAAAATTCCTATTAGAGGTCTCAAATAAAATTATAAGCAAGAAGAGAATAGAATGATATATTAATATTCAAAGCACTGAATGAAAAGAACATCCAGCCCAAATCCTCAAGTTTATCACTTTGATTTGAGAGTGTGATTTAAAAAAAAACTTTCCAACAACAGCTGAAGGCTTTTATTACATCCAGTCAAGCCCTGTAAGAAATATTAAAAAGCAAATGGTAAAAACAACAAATATCCTCATAGAAAAAATGACAACAAATTCCTTTATATCAATTTTTCTCTAAATGTCAATGGACTGAACTCTTTTATCAAAAGGCACTTGTGGCTGATGGTTCAGGAAACAAAAGTCAACTTTCTACTGCTTCTAAGAAGCACAATTAAACTCTCAAGATAAATAGTGGCTCAGCATGAAGAAATAATAATTGGCTTTAAAAGGCAGGGTAGAATAAATGTGAATCAGACTAAGTAACCCTCAGACTTAAGGAAGGAATAAAAGATAGGAAAGGGTATTGTATATTAACTGAGGGACCAAAAGATCAAGAAAATGCTTTTTTGTTTATTTGCTTTTTGGTTCACATCTAGAGGTGTTCAGGGATTACTCCAGAGTCCAAACTCTGCTCAGGGATGACTTTTGATGTGTTACATAGAGTGCCAGGGATTGAATCCTGGTTGGCTGCAGTCAAGGCAAGTGCCCTAGCTGATGTGCAATCTCTCTGGTCCTTTGAGCGATATATCTACATCTGTGCACCAAATAAAGTGACAGCACTTTTGAAGCAACCGCTAGTAGACCTGAGGAGTTACATCAATGGTAGCAATACTAGTGAAAAAATTTAACATCCCACTCTCATCACTGGATCACCAAGTGTAAAATAAATCCGCAGAGTTGTAAGACCACTCCAGGAACCATATCTCTATCCAGGCAGATGGGTCTCAAGAAGCAGGATAGCAGCAAAAAATTAATAAACCAAGTCAGTCAGGAAAAAGTCATGGAGTCAGTCTTCACCTCATGGTGTCTCTCTCTGAGACAAAAACCATATCTGCTTTTTCTTCATTAAACCCAATTCAAAATTCAATGAGGCAGGGCAGGATGGATTAAGATTTTGGTGGGCCTTTACATATCAAATGAAGAGGTTTGCTTAGGGAAAGAGAAAGATGGAGGAACACCTTTGTTTTGGGTTAATAGCTGGATGTCATTTTACAACCAAGGATTTCAACACCCCACTCTCTCTTTTGTTTTGTTCATGATTGAGATATTGTCATACAATGTATGACAACCTTCAATAGGCATTTTTCCCTGCCAAAAATGTCAAGTTTTCTTCTCACCCTCCCTGATGCCCTTCTCTCACCTCTTCTCACCCTCCTCACCTGCTTCTGGAGCAGGCATTTTACTTCACTCTCTCTTTCTCTTTTTCTCTCTTTTCGTTTTTTGACCCTGTGGTTTGCACTACAGTTAATGAAGGGATGCCAGGCATGTTTCTTTCATAGTATATGCTTATCTACTTTAATTACACTCTCCAGTCTTTATGGCAAGCTTCCTGCCATGAACTGGTTCTCCTAATCCACATCTCTATTGTCTCCAGATATCATCCCCATAATGTCTTTTATTTCCTTTATATACCACATATGAATGAGATTATTCATCACACTACTTTCATCACTAGATCAACCAAGGAAACAAAAGTAGTAAGGAAACAAGAGTCTGAAATGAAAAACTGGAAGAACTGGCATAAATAGTCAAGTACAGGACCTTTCCCTCCAAAAATGTTTAATATATATATCAGCCTTTTCCCCCCTAATTTACATATTTTATAGTACTATGACTAGTAAGTCTAATTAAATATAAAGGTGAGTTGTCAATAAGGAATTCTAGAAATATAAGCAATTATTTAATAAATGCAATTAGTAAAGGTTTTTGAATATATATATATATATGTATGTATATATACATATATATACTTGAATAATAACCAAAAACTATGCTCAGGTTTTCTTATCCCAGTGGTATTAAATAATTTCCAACCTTTGGCTTTTCTTTGAGGCGAGGACTAAAAAATTAGCAAATAAAATAAATATCTCAAACATTTTTGAATGTTAATTTTTCAGGTAAGTAAAATAACTGTTGAATTTATGTCAGTGTTATCAGAGAGATTTAAGGGTAAAATGTTGTTTACCAAATCCCTTTCCTATTCAAAGATATAGTACAATTACATAACTATGCAAAGTTACCCTACTGAGTTAATAGGAGTCAGCACATTTATTATTGCATTTGAGAAATTTCTTCTTTTCAGTATTTGTAGTCAATGACAAATATGTCAACTGGTAAATAAAAAAACTTGAAAACTTTTTGATAAATTAAATACAAATAGCTAAGTTTTATGAAACTTGAAGATGTGGCAAAATTTTAAGCCAGTGGCTTTCTCTCTTTTTCATCTTTTTATATTTATACATATCCATATAACTTCTTTATGTATATACATATATATATATATATATATATATATATATATATATATATATATATATATATATATATAATTTCACAACTTTACTCAGGACCCTGAGGATTTGCAGCCAATCCTTGGGGACTGACTGCTCTTTTAACACAGCATCCTTACATGAAATTACCTAAGGATATCAGGCTTCAATCAACTTCAGTAAGGTTCACATATCATACATAAATAATCAGACATTCTCTGGGATGTTCACTTTATTCCTACTGTCCCTGTTTACATTATCCAACTTCTGCTGCAGCACTAAAACATCACAAAAGTCTCAAAACATATAACTCTTTGCAAGTTGGTTCTTAGCAAGTTAGTTGGCTGTGGACACCTTGCTTTAGACTAGCTCTGGCTGAAGTATATATCCTGTTTCTCAGTTTTTCATTTGGAATGCTATGTGGGAACACACAATGCTTTTGTAGAGCTTCAGCTCAGAACTGAAATGACTCAGTGCCTTTCTACACACACTCCATTTCCCAGGGCCAGAGGAAGTCTTTGGCTCAGTCTACAGTTAGTGGAATGATACCACATTTCTCCCATGTTAGCTATGATTTAGGAAAAGGGAAGAAAATGAGAAGTAGTAAAAAATAATATAGCCCACGATTCTATTCTCTAAAGCAAATGTCTCATTCACAGAGCTAGAGCTAGAAGAAATGGTTAGGAACATTTTTGAAAATAAAACTCAATTTTTAAAAATGTATTTTTACAATGATAATCTAAAGCAGTAGGTGGTGTACAGAAGACCCTTACCCCATTGTCTGGATTTTTCTTGGGCTGAATGAGCAAACAAACATTTAAAGAGAGAAAGCAAAATAACATCAGAGTTAAGTATGATAAGCCCAAATGTATAGCATACATATAAAATAAATCCAAAAGTAAAAAAAAAAAAAAAACAGACCAGAATGAGTTATACCTGTTGAGACCTAAAAATGTTCGATAGGAGAAAGGGTTTTATATGATGAGAGGAATATAACTTCATGAAACAAAGCCCTGACTTTGGATGCTTCAAATGTTTTAAGTAGGATTCTCCAACTTAAAAAAAAAAAAGATAATCTTATATCCAGGCAATATACCTTCTCCTCCTTCTTCACATCCTCTTTTTTTCTTCTTCATAAACTTTAAGAATCACAATTCACAATATTGATATTTATAGGGTTTAATGCATACAGTATTTCAATATCACATCCTCCAGGGTTCACTTTGTGGTGTACCCCAAGACCCGCCCATATCTGGGAGGAGTTTTGGGAACCGGATAATAGGTGTAACTACCTGCAAGACCTCCCATTTCTGGGAGGGGTCTGGAAAAGGATAGATAAACCTCTGAGCCAGGGGACTCGGGCCTTTTGCCGTTTCTCTTTTGGCCCGGCTTGGCTTCCTGGCTTTTGGATCTTTGGGCCGCATGGAGCCCAAAGGGAAGATGGCTAACAGGAGATAAGATGCAGGGCTAGCAAAATAATGCTGTGCTTGAAAGGTTGACATAGGCCACACACCTGTGGTGGCAAGGGCATGAATAAAGATGATTCTTCCTGATGGCTGCGTGTGAGTGAGTAATTTCACCTGGGCCTGGAACTCGCCGGCTGCATGGAGGTTGCAGAGCCACATGGGCTGGATGGCATCCTCCACCATCCAGCCCCATCGTTAATTATTTAATTCTACACACTTCACTTGACCATTATTTTATTCATGTAGGTTCTCCTGAATTTGGGTTATAAAAATTCCAAATATTTTTGTTGCTGTTGTTCTTGAAAGCAAGTGTTTGGGCCATTTCTGGTAGTGCTCAAAGTTTACTCCTGACTCTGATCAGGGATCACTCCTAACAGTGCTCTGGGAACATATACAATGGCAAAGATCAATCCAAGATTGGTCACATGCAAGGCAAATGCCTCAGTTACCCTCTGTTTCAGGATCCCAAATATTTCAGAATCATTTTCTAGTTTGCAAATTATTCAACTAACTTATTATAAGGTTTCAGTTAGCCTTGTCTAATATCCATCAAATTAATATTTATAAAATATGTATCTATAATATTCATCAAAATTAACTATGGGCAACATACTTTTAGAGTCATAAGATTTCTGTCTTAGAAAACAATTATTCTGGGCCGGCAAGGTGGCCTAGAGGTAAGGTGTCTGCCTTGTAAGTGCTAGCCAAGGAAGAACCACGGTTCAATCCCCCGGCATCCCATATGGTCCCCCCAAGCCTGGGGGCAATTTCTGAGCACTTAGCCAAGAGTGACCCCTGAGCATCAAATGGGTGTGGCCCGAAAAACCCCAAAAAAAATTATTCAAGAAATAACATTAATACAAAGGATTAACATTAATAGAATATTCCACAAAACTTGACATTTCCTCTACAATTTTAGTACAAAGCATTGTAAACACATACATACACACAAACACACACGTACACACTAAGGTTGAGTTAAAAGTGTTTTCAGAAATCCAAATGATACCACAGGGGATAGGCATTTGCTTTGCACATGGCTGACCTGGGCTCAATCCCTGGGATCTCTCTGAGCCTGCCAGTAGTAATTTCTGAGCACAGAGTCAGGAGTAACCTCCTAATGCCTATGGGTGTGGCTCAAAAACAAAAATGAATATGTGTTTTCAGAACAGATAGCTCTAATTATACCAAGAAAGGATTCTAGAAATACCTTGGATACTACTATGGTCAATATGAACTCATACCAGAAATTTCTACATTTTGTTTTATTTTGTTTGGGTTTTGGTTTTTGGGTCACACCTGGCAGTGCTCAGGGGTTACTCCTGACTCTATGCTCAGAAATAGCTCCTGGCAGGCTTGATGGACCATATGGGATGCCGGGATTTGAACCACCGTCCTTCTGCGTGGAAGGCAAACGCCCTACCTCCATGCTATCTCTCTGGCCCCAAATTTCTTCTTTTATTTTTTTAAAAAAATTTTATTTAAACACCTTGATTACAAACATGATTGTGGTTGGGTTTCAGTCATGTAAAGAACACCACCCATCACCAGTGCAACATTCCCATCACCAATGTTCCAAATCTCCCTCCTCCCCACCCAACTCCTGCCTGTACTCTAGACAGGATTTCTATTTCCCTCATTGTTAGGATATTTCTCAATGTAGTTATTTCTCTAACTAAACTCATCACTCTTTATGGTGAGCTTCATGAGGTTAGCTGTAACTTCCAGCCCTCCTCTCTTTTGTCTCTGAAAATTATTATTGCAAGAATGTCTTTCATTTTTCTTAAAACTCATAGATGAGTGAAACTTTTCTGCGTCTTTCTCTCTCTCTGACTTATTTCACTCAGCATAATAGATTCCATGTATATCCATGTATAGGAAAATTTTATGACTTTATCTCTCCTGGCAGCTGCATAATATTCCATTGTGTATATGTACCACAGTTTCTTTAGCCATTCATTTGTTGAAGGGCATCTTGGTTGTTTCCAGAGTCTTGCTATGGTAAATAGTGCTGCAATGAATATGTAAGAAAGGGATTTTTGTATTGTATTTTTTGTGTTCCTAGGGTATATTCCTAGTAGCTGGGTAGTATGGGAGCTCGATTTCCAGTTTTTGGAGTTGGCCCCAAATTTCTACAGTTTTAACCTCATATGTGGTTCAAGAATACTCCCAAGAAACTAATTTGGTTGCCTCAGTGTGACGGAGAACCTAATAAAGAAGACAATAAATTAATCAGGCCAAAAGAACAGATTTTAGTACAGTAGGTAGGCTACTTGCTTTGCATTTGCCAAAGTTTGATCTCCAGCACTTAATATGGTCTCCTAAAACCCACCAAGTGTGATCCCAGAGTGTAGAGCCAAAAGTAAACCCTGAGTATTTCCAAATTTGGCCTGAAAACCCAAAAGAAAAATGAAAGATCAGATTTTTGGTGGATTTCTGTGTCACTTCATTTTACAATTGTTTGCAAAACTAAAATACAAATTTTTCTTAGTGTTTTCTTATTTATTCATTTTTTCTCACTCTCTCCTTCCTCACTTGAACAATGGACTGTGACTTTTAGTGTTTGATAAACACTTATTCAATGAACAAATGAAAGACTGAATAAGGGAATTAAAGATGAGAGGTGGCAATATAAATTGGCCTGGCATGCTTGATAGTAATAACATTTTTTTTCTCTAGAAACATTCTTTAAGCTCCCTGAATCATGCTAACTATAAAAATAAACTGTGAACATAAGTTTTTTTCAGAATAATACTCAGCATTCCACTCTATACCTGAGGTACCTTTCTATTCTAAAGATCATGTGTACAGAATGAATTTCATTCAATTAACCTCTCTGATAGCTGCCTCCCTGGTTCATGCTATTATTCCTTTACCTATTGACAATTTCTTGTTAAAATTGATTTAAGTAAAAGTTAACCTTAAAATAAAGTTTTTTTTAAAATGATAGTTTGTGTTCCCAGAAACAGAAGATCAGGAAGAAAAATAGAAAATACTATTTTTATACAAGGTCTATAAGATAAATAGGGACAGTAGACCCTTAGATCATACAGAGCACTGTCATCTTTAACTCAGTTCTAGAAGATCAGAAAGGAAGCAATTTTCACGGTGGGTGATTTATTAGGTACCTTGTTACCTGTCATTTTTAAAATATTGCTATCCATTTCCTACTCATGCAAATATCTGTCAGAATTTGTGCTAGGGAAAATAGAGTTCCCTTGGCTTGTTAGTCCTTTCCTTGTTCCCATTACCTTACCTACTTTTAGCCCAGGTAGATGTATTTTCCACATCCAACATACAGGATCCTTTTTCCCTGGATGCTAATCATTCACCTTACACTATCCCTCTAGAAAAAACTAGAAAGCTCAAGTCTCCAGCCCCAACTATGTGCATAATCCTTTAGATCATTGATCATGTTTATTGACATGAGTTTCTATTCACAATATGAAATCCTAAGGAAAAAGGTTTGGTCTTAAATTCACAAGTTTGAGCGTGGTGTGCAATATAAGGATATAGGGTGAATAACCTAGAAACATGTTCAACAATGTTAGTTCAAAATATTAGCCATGTATTTTTATTAATAATATGGTAGAATAGATATTATACTAATTACAAAATAAAGAGACAAGTTATTACAAAGGCATTTAAAATATTTACCTTCTGGGCCAGAGAGATAGCATGGAGGTAAGGCATTTGCCTTGCATGCAGAAGGTCAGTGGTTCGAATCCCGGCATCCCATATGGTCCCCTGATCCTGCCAGGAGCGATTTCTGAGCATAGAGCCAGGAATAACCCCTGAGCGCTGTCGGGTGTGACCCAAAAACAGAAACAAAAAACAAGCAAACAAAAAATATTTAGCTTCTGTGAACACTCTTGATCTGACCAGATCTTTCTGGTAAAAGCTGAAACAAGACTTTGGAAAAGAAATTAATTGTTATAACTCTTCCTCAGTATTGGCATTTTGTTTTTATTTTGAGGCCACATCTAGCACTGCTCAGGAATCACTCCTGGCAGGACTTGGGTGACAATATGAAATGCTGGGGATTGAACATGGGTCTGCCTCATGTAAGGCAAAAGTCATACCAGCCACCATACCATCAATCCCAGTATTGCCATTGTTGTTATTTCTTTCCTTTTTCTTCAGAGCCAGAGCTAATATTGTGATATTGCCAAAAGAGTGAGAAGAAACGCTACTTCAGTATTATACCCCATTGCTCTCTACTATCCCACTCCTAAATTGCCTTGTCTAAAAAGGAGTCAAAATACAGGTGGGAAGAAAGAGAGCAAGTATAGGCAGCCTTTATTCCAACCTTTTACAAAGGAAACGACTTTGACTTTCTTCATGTTTAATAGTATGGTGTTGCATAACAGCCTTTGGATGGGCTGGAATATGGATGTGGATGGAGGGCAAGGCCTTTCTCCTCCAGCTCGGACCACGCATCTGCAACCACCTTCAGATGGCTGGTCTGAGGGTTCAGGATAGCGGCGTGGAGAAAACTCACAGGCAGTCTTCAGGAAACATCAGCTTTATTTAAGGTCCTAGCCACCACATGTGTGGCCTATAATCTTAAACTTATTTAAGCATGTTCTCTTCAGCTTGCCCTGCTTCTTCCTCCATCTCTCTTGGTGAATCTTCCTCCATCTATCCTTGCAAATTTCCTCTCCATCAATCCTCCAAATCCTCCAAATCTTCTCTGCCCCTCTTGCCCCCTCGGGCAGACCTCTTGAGACCCCAAGAGCCCTCCCAGTAATGGGCAGGTCTTATCCTCAGGTAGGTTACACAGGAAGAATGGGAGATGGGCTAACAGTTTAGATTCAGAAACTAGAACACAAAGTTGTATCACCTCTAGCTACCAATCTTGGACATAGGTGTGTTTATTCGTGAAATAAAAATGGCCAGATAGCTCAAAGGGCTCAGCATATACAATACATGTGGGAAGCCTAGTTCAACTGTCAACACTGCATGGCCCTCTAAGCACCACTGGAAGTGATCCACAAGCACAGAGCTGGGAATAGCCCCCAAACTATGAGGTATGCATACATCTTCAGAATGCCTCCTCCACCAAAATGCCCAAGTAAATGTAAAAAAATGACCAATCAGGTTATGAATTATCTTCTGCTGGCAGGAGTTAGAAACATAAGGAAGGGACTAAAAGGGGACTTGCAGGTGCTTATTTCAAAACTCCCCCTATGGTGTATCTGTCAGTATAGGTACTTCAAGAAGTAATCTGAGAGATACTTAGTAGTACAAATGACTACTTATGTGTCTCAGTGGTAAAATGTATGAAGAGACCTGGGTTTGATGCCCAGCAAAAATACACACACACACACACACACACACACACACACACACACACACACACGAATTAGGGGTGCATCAAGCAAATTGATAGAGAAAAGAGATAAACACCTTGGGAAAATTCAGGACAAGAAAGCAGGAACATATAGGAAATTCTTTCAAACCATGATTCTAATTTGACACCTATAAAAGATAGGGGTATGCCTCAGAATTAAAAGTCTTAGGTTCGAAGTGATAGCTCAGTAGGAATAGAGTTTTCCTTGCATGTGGCTGTTGACCTGAAATCGATCCTTGAGCACCCCTAGGAGAGCTTCCTGAATGTAGATTCAGAAATAACCCCAAAGCATTATTGGATGTGGTACACAAACAAAAAATTGATAGAGCATCTCAAACTCTAATGTGATTCTAACAATGCAGTTCTCAACTAATGCAATGATAAATACTAGAGTAAAGATTACTATCATGTGTCAATATAGCTAGGCCAAAGTAAACCAATATTTGAACAGACATTATTTCATATATTCTGAGAAGATATTTTAAAAAGTTTGATTGGCATTCAAGTCAGCATAATTTTAGTAAAATATTATTATCCCAATATGGATGGGTCTCTTTGGAAGTAGATGAAATTTTTCATGCAAGTCAGGATTTGGATTTGAAACACATTTCTGTACTATAAAGTAATAGGTAAAAATTTATATTGGTCTATTTCCTCTATTCCAGGAACAGAGTTCATAAACTTCTTATCATTTCCAATGCAATAAAAGTACGAGTTGTACAGAGAGATAGAATAAGGGTTAAGATGCTTGCCTGCATGCCTCTGATCTTGGTTTGAATCCCCAGAACCACACATGACCCCCTGGGGTACAGCGAGAATTCACTCTTGAGAAAGAAACCAGGTATAGCCTTGTAAGCACTTCTGAGTATGACTCAAAAACCATAAATACTGACAACAACGATGACAAGAAGCCACTCGGAACATTTTTGCTGTAATGTTAGGTATGCTGACATCTTGAATTCAAATTTCTAACCTACAATGAGAAAAAAATCATTCTGTATATTCAGCCTTTCAAATTGTGGTCATTTATTACTGTAGCCACAAGAAACTGTTGTAACTCTCTATCATTTCCCGAAAATGCTAAGAGTTGTGAGTAGTTTGTATTGAGAATTCTGGTCTTCTAGCAACAAGATTATTTATTTAAGGTATTGTAGAAGAAAAAAGGGCCATTCTTTCTTAAGTATAAAAGAAAGAAAATCAGAGATTTCCATCCACTCATTTCTAAAATCTGAGGATCAACCATACCTGGGCCACAGTGCCAGTAGGGTGCTTGCGTGGCATGCAATGGCCTGAGTTTAATCCCTGGAACTACATATGGTTCCCAGAGGCCAACAAAGAGTGATCCTTGACCACAGAGCCAAGACTAAGCTCAAGTAGGTGTGGCCCAAAAAAAACAAAAACAGCTGAACTAAATAGATCAACCATTTTTATTTCATTACCAATTCATTACCTATAGCTACCCTTTAATTAAGCAATTCCCACATACATATAATATATTATTATATCTATTATTTTATATGTAAAATTCTTGTGGTTCTATCCTTATAAGATGAATATTCTTTCTATTTTAATATCCTTTTCTTATTTCTATTTTTGATTCCTCTAGTCTCCAAATTAATTCTTTGCAGATACAACAATAAAAACAATTCCTGTTACTGAGTTTCTGATATTCATAGGATGAGACCAAAGACTTTCCTATATTTAATTTGAATTGCATAGTTATGAAATGGACCTTTTTCAAAGCTTGTTTTAGCAGTTGGCAATTTACTGTGTCCAAGATTTTATGTCTTATTACATTTTTAGATGCATGGCTTATTATTATAATGTTTTTTTTATTTAGTGAAAGTCACAGTTTATTACAGAGAAATTTAAATGTGATTGAATCTTTTATTTCCAGTCTGAATATATACTACCAAAAAAAGTTGTCTTTTTACATTTTTTCCTATCCGTTTGGCATTATTTTTGTTTTTATCTTTAATATCTTTGGGGATTTATCCTATGCCAGTTAATTCTGTAGAAAAGGAACATTTACATAAAAAATATTTTCTTTGCTGAATATATTCATATTATTTCTCAAATTTTTATACAATTTGCATATCAGTTATGATGTTCAATTTAACAGTGCCTAGTATTTATATTATTTCATTACTACCAATTTTATTATCTACTGCCTTCTCATTTTTTATCCCAATATAAAATGCATAAAATTATTTTATATACATATGAAGGCCTTCCCAATTAATCTCATTTTTAAAAAGTATTTACACCACAGTTTGATCTTTTATTTTTCTTTAGTAATTTAAAATGTATATATCAATTATTTTTTTCTGTTTTTTATTTGTTGGTTTGATTTGCTTGTTTGGGAGTCACAACCAGCAATATTTGGGGTTACTCCTGGCTCTGTGCTCAGAAATCACTTCAGCATGCTCAGAAGACCATATGGATGAAGGCTTGAATTTGGGTTTGTCACATGCAAGACAAATACCCTACCCACTGTACTATTCCTCTAACACGTAAGTAAAACACTCCCCAAAATGATACTTAGAGGTTTCTCAATATGGATCTGGATCTGGCATGTGACTCACAAAACTTTGACTTCCAATACTTCACATGAACAGTCAAAGATCACCACATTTTTAAAGAAAGCTCTAATATAAAAAAAATACATACTTGGGGACTGGAGAGATAGCATGAAGGTAAGGCGTTTGCCTTTCATGCAGAAGGATGGTGGTTTGAATCTCGGCATCCCATATGGTCCCCCGTGCCTGCCAGGAGCGATTTCTGAGCATAGAGCCAGGAGTAACCCCTGAGCGCTGCCGGGTGTGACCCAAAAACCAAAAGAAAAAAAAAGAATACATACTCATAACATAATTATATAAGATATTGCAATGTATAAGCCAGAGAAATAGTATAGCAAGTAGGATACCAACCTGCCTTGCACACGACTGAGCTGGTCTAATTCATGGCACCTCATTATAGTACCCTAATCCCCACCAGCAGTGATTCCTGAGTGCAAAACCAAGACTAAATCTTGAACACAGCTAAGTATGGCTCAATCCCCAATCCCAATCCCACCACCACTACTAAAAGAAAAAAATAGGTTTTTGCCAGAGAAATAGGACAGTGGATTGAGTATTTGCCCTGCATGTGGCAGACCCAGGTTCAAGCCTCCACACTCAGTATAGTCCCCTGAACATGCTGGGAGTGATCCCTGAGCACAGAGCCAGGAGTATCCTCTAAATATTGCTGGGTGTGGCCCCCAAATAAACAAACCAAACAAAATATAAACCAACAGAAAAATCATTGAAATAGGTAGTTGCAATGTACAATCATACCAACTAAAGTGAAATCACAGTATTGGAAGGAAATAAAGGAATACATTTGAAAATAGTCAAAATTCTAAAGTCTAGAAATAGTATGTAAAATGTTTAAGTCAATAAATAACAGATAAATTATTTTTAATGTGAAAAGTATCCAGTAGCATCCTAATTAACAACTAAATCAATTCAAAGTGATTGCCTTTAGGAATTAGGACTGTATTTAAATGTTGCAAGGCAGCTAGGAAGGAAACTGGCTAAAGGGCTCAGATTTTTCATTTTAAGTCTTCCAGTACTATTTGAATTTCATTTTGATGAAGAATGAAAACCAATTAAGAAAAATAATTCAGATGCAGTATTTTAGTTGTCATTGCTGGATTTGTTTTCAGAATTAAGAGTTTCAAAAGCAAGGACTTCCATGCTGATAATCATGTAAATTAACCTGCCGGAAGTAAAGGGGTTATATCCTTTGATGATACTTCAAGAGTCCTATAAGGGGGCAATCATAGTGATTTCTTGACAAAAATAAACTTTGAAGTTTAAACAAAAACCAGGCGAAGATTTCTCAGACAGAGGGAAGAAAAACTTCAAGGGATGATAATGACGATCATTTTTGAAGACACATACCTGTGGGAGCCTAATGACCTCCAATCCTAGCTCCACCCCTTCCTGCCTTCCTTCCTCCATTTCCCTCTCTGGTCCCTTTCTTGAAGTAACTTTACTTAGACACCAGCCATAATATGACCTGAGGGTTTTCACTGGATAAATAAGTTGTGATTGACATGATTTTTAAAAAATACATGTATCTATTTAAGCAAAATTGATTTTTAAAAATCTATAAGAATGAAAAGAATAATGTACATTTTTTGCTGTATGGGTTGGGAGCCATTTGGGTAGAAGTGAGTGTGGTACTCAATAGTGTAAGATTTGATGTCTCTGACTTAAAAAAAAATTGCAGTGGTAGCTTTCCACAGAGCTGATAAATACATAATTTAAGGACTTTAATGGGTGGATACATAGACTCTGAACTTGCTGTTTTTCTCCTTAGAAGTGTCTTCAGATCTGAACTTAATTACTGGAGAGCGAATATTTTCCATCTAATAATCTCTAGGTGGGAAAGGAACTTTCAAATTGATACCATTTCCAAAATTGAGCCATAATTTGAGTTGATTGATGACAGTCTTTGTTCTCCCTTGTAGAGAACAGAATTTCCCAACAGCTTTAAATGCCAGCATTTATACTGTAGTTTTCTCCTCTCCTTTCTTCTCCTCTCCTCTTTCCTCCCCAACCCGCCCCTTCCCTTCTTTCCCCTCCTCTCCTCCCTCCCCAACCCGCCCCTTCCCTTCTTTCCCCTCCTCTTCTTCTCTCCACTCACCTTTCCTTCCTTCCTCCCTTTCTCCCTTTCTCCCTCCCTTTCTCCCTTTCTTCCTCTCCTCCTCTCCTCTCACCTTTCCTTCCTTCCTTCCTTCCTTCCTTCTTTTCCTCTCTTCCTCCCTTCCTTTCTTCCTCCCTTTTCCCTCCTTCCTCCCTCCCTTTTCCCTCCTTCCTCCCTCCCTTTTCCCTCCTTCTTCCCTCCCTTCCTCCCTCCCTTTTCCCTCCTTCTTCCCTCCCTTCCTCCCTCCCTTCCCCCTCCCTCCCTTCCTTCCTCCCTCCCTCCCTTCCTTCCTCCCTCCCTCCCTTCCTTCCTCCCTCCCTCCCTTCCTTCCTCCCTCCCTCCCTTCCTTCCTCCCTCCCTCCCTTCCTTTCCTCCCTCCCTCCCTTCCTTCTCCCTCCTCCCTTTCTCTCCCTCCTCCCTTCCTTCTCCCTCCTCCCTTTCTCTCCCTCCTCCCTTCCCTCCCTCCCTACCTCTCTCTCCCTCCCTTCCTTCCTTCCTCCCTCCCTTTCTTCCTCCCTCCCTTCTTTCCTCCCTCCCTCCCTTCCTTCCTCCCTCCCTCCCTTCCTTTCCTCCCTCCCTCCCTTCCTTCCTCCCTCCCTCCCTCCCTCCCTCCCTCCCTCCCTTCCTTCCTTCCCTCCCTTCCTTCCTTCCTTCCTTCCCTCCTTCATCTTCATGCATTCTGTTCCTCACCATCTCCTTACTTATTGTACTTTTTAAATTTATTTAGTTGTTTGTTTGTTTGTTTGGGAGTCACACCTGGCGATGCTCAGGGGTTACTCCTGGAATCAAGAATTACTGCTGGTGGTGCTTCAAACACCCTATAGGATGCCAGAAATTGAACTCGTGTCAGCCATGAGCCAAGCAAATGCACTCCCTACTGTAGTATCTCATTCTGTCCCAAAGTTAGTGTACTCTTAAAGAAACATCTATGACTCCATTATTCTAAGAAGTTCCAGGTTTTTGAATTGCACGGCACATGGTTTTCTTTGTATTTGACAGAATTAAATAATTTTATACCAAAAGATACAGATTAAAGAAGGAATATGATTTCCAATTTATTTAAATAATATATGTAAATACCTATAGTAATTTTAAGTGACATTTTATTCATTTTCTTCCTTTTGTTTGAACATTCTGGGATTCACAGAATCATTAGATTTTGCTCCATCCCTTCTTCCCCTCTCTTGCTTCATAATTGGTTTCAGCTTGAAGTCAGTCTTGTTATTTATTCCCCCTCCTCTGAGCTTGTTCTGAGAGTGTCTTTGCTCTTACTTGCAATCGAACTTGCAATTCTGGTTGAACAACCAGGCCTTTCCCTTCTTCTTAGTAGGCCTCATATACTCAATTTAGAGTAGATGGATACAGAAATAACAATGACAACTCAAGTAATCAAGGAGGTGGTTGTTGCTAGGCAATGGAGAGGCTAGCAGAAGCCTGGGGCTTGGGTCCTGACAGCACAGTGGGAATAAAGACTTGCCAATCACTTTTGTCCTTAGATAGGAAACCAACTCTATGTACAGGTGCCATAGCATATGGTTGGTGAGTCTAGAATCTGGATATTAACAGAGCGTCTGAATTTCTCCCTCATTTGCAGATCAAAACCCCACACCCTATACTTACCCCATAAGTAAAAACATAAAGACACTCACAGCCTCATTTTAAGAGTGAGGTTTTTGAGCCTCAATAAATATTTTTTCTTGCTCTCCTTTCCCTCTCCTGAGACATTTTAATCTCAAGGATCAGATTTTTCATTGATCTCAGGTAAAGATCATATTTTTTTTAGAAATGGAACAAAATTTCTAGCCTTGATCTCAGCCTGAGACCAATCATGGCATCTGCACTAGCTGATAATGGGCTGACTCATCACTCCCTACCCCATGCTTCACCACCTGTTGGGCTTTCTTCTATTTCCCTTACTTGTGACTGACTCCTGCATCCCACCATAGTTTGTTCTGCCCAGTGAGAAGGATCAAATGCTAGACCCCTGCCTGTGTGATTTTTTTCTTATATATACCCCAAGTTCTGGTGTCCTTTCCTCTGAGATAGGATGTTACTCTAGATATTGCTTTGATGTTCTTATTTCAGACCTTTTATCTGAGCAAGGATATCCACATAGCTATCAGGGCATAGGCTACAATACATGGATCAGATCTATTGAAAGAATTTACAAATGAGTTTTGTTCCTCCATGAAAGTCCTAAGACAAAAATTGGCATCACAGGAAGAAACATTTCATAGTTCGCATTATAATTTGTAGTGGATCCTCTCATCACAGCCTTTAAAGAAAGCCTATTGGGTACAAGATGAACCAGAAGTTCTCTACTAAAGCATTATTTCAATTCTGACTAAAACTTTGTAAAGAAATGCAACTTGGGTTTTGGCTGGCAGTTCCAGGACCTAGTTCCTGAGCTTCAGAAAAAAGAAAGCTTTGCTAGTTTTACCAAGGTAGAATCAGAATACATGGTTTAAGCACAATGAGTAAATTACTGCTGGAAGAGGGTTGGAAGCAAATGGATTTCCTTTATTTCTTTAAGAGCTGAGGAACGGGGAACCCAGAAAGTGAAGAGCAGGAAGAGAAAAAACTATTGAAAAGCCGTATGCCTGAGAATCAATGTTGTTGGTAAAGAGAAATTAAATTTAGTAGGTCACACCTGGGACAAAAAATATCTGGACCAGAAACAAAATTATGTGTACGAGAAATGTAAAGAGTAGTTAAAAAGAAAAGCCTATGGAAATTTTGTTCCCACTCTGTTGGAAATATTGTTCCCTGTATCCCTCTAGTCCATAGTCATGTTATGGTGATTTGTGGCCTCTGATGTACTTTAAAATTTTGCCTGAAATAAAGACATTAGACAAAGAAAAGATTTGCCATTTTCTCATGAATTTTATTTATTTGTTTTTTTCAGGGGAGAGCACGAATGCAGTCCCCCACTACCACAAATTATGCAGTCGAGTTTCCCACATTTGGGGAAATCACAGAGGTCAGCACATCCAGAGAGCAATGGATAAACCTCGCCCTGGGGAAACCACCTTCGTGATCATGGTATCTCCCCTGCCAGGTAAGTATTGTAAATTTTATTTCAATAGGCAAAACCAGAGATATTCTCAGAGCACCTGGATGTGAAATAGAACTCAAGGATTGTGTATGTTGGCATCTTTGGCAATGTAGAAGGGAAAAAATGGACATGCAACAGAGTAAAACTTATTCATTTGTTCATTCATTTATTTAGTAAGGGAGATCAGGAAAGACAAAGAAAGGGAACTTATATTTTACGAAAGAACTTATATTTTATGACAGATGTTTATATACTGAAGATGAAGTTATGTAGATGTTGCAAGGAGGGGTGGATGATATAGTCAATACAGTGAGCAATTGTGATCCTTTGATCATAAACGTCACGATCCTTTGAAACGATCTGGATTAAGAGAGTAATAATCTACTTTAGCTACAAGTGGTATCTACTCAGTGTTTCCACTTCTATTCCTAAATCTTCTTTTGTTGAGTATAAATGGTCTGAGAGAACCAGAATAAATAATTCCTGAGATTATTAGTAACTTGCTTCTTACTAGATACATGACCATTTTAATCACCTACTTTGAATAAACATAAAACATAGAAGGTTGTATTGACAAGAGACTCCCTCTACAGTCTCATGGGTGAGTTAAGCATCGTATGTAAAATTCTCAGTTGACTGTCCAGATATTAATATCTTTCACTACTTCTTGAATTATATCTTACAAATCGTAAGGGGGAGGTCTATGTTCTGGTACATCCTCACCCACAGTATCTACAATAACATGTTACCAATAATCATAGAACAATAATATAATCAGTGGGAGAAAGTGATACATACAACAAAAAGAAAGCTAAATTGTAATTAACAAATTCAGAGATTCAAGAGGAATATAATATTCCTAATCGGTATGAGTCAAGAATACTATAAATGCAATCACTTCTATTTCTCCAAATTGATGGTGTTCACAAGAATTGCTACTTAAATACAATTTCATGGTACTCTTGACAAATGTAGCAAAATAATTCAAGAGACAAATTAACTGTTTCATGTTTCTACTGCCTTAAGAAAAAACAAAGAGATTTATTACTCCAAATTACTTGTCCTGAACTTGACACATCTCTTTAGTATATAAACAAAAGAAACAAAGACTAGAAGGCTGATATTTTTCTGCTTATGGGACTACAGTATTTTTTAGTACCTAATCAAAAGTAACTGACATTTCCAGGAAGAGTACTACTTGGGGTTAAGAGGAGGGAATGTGTCTAGATCCTAGGTTTAAATCAGGCAGTTACCAAGGGTTTCCTTTTTGCCTAAAGGCAGAGCTATTCTATTTTCTATCATGTCAGTTCATGAGTTACTAGGCACTACAAAAACTATCTTGGTTACTATATGGTACAGACCTACCCCTTTATACAGACTCTAATACCAAAAGAGATGCCTGTAAAAGGACAGAACAAATTTGCTAACATCATAATTAGCACACTTGACACCAGGAGCTGATAGTCCTGTTTTTCTTTAAATTTTGTGTTTAGTTGCTTTTTTGATGTTTGTGCCACACAGCAGTGGTTATGGCTTACTCCTAGCTCTTTTTAGGGGACCATATGTGATTCTGAGGGTTAAACTTAAGTCAACCCAAGCTACATGAAGACTAGTATCTACCTGCTATACTATATCTCTGGCTGTGGTTTTGTTTATTTTGATATCCTTATTTTCTTCCTTAGTTTTAAACTGTTTAATCTTAGTTTTTAAACTTACTCTTTAAACTGTAAATTTTAATTTAAAAATGACAGTGTAAGTTTGTAGATTCAGCAGGCGATTTCATATAGAAAGTAGGCTGGTGGCCTGCTTTACTCCATGGATTCTGTGACAGATGTCACAAAAGGCTACCAGGTAATGTCTTCATTCATGGCAACAAAAGAGTTCAAAGATGGTAAAAATTGAAGATGATTTTAACTTTGTAGTGGGCAGATATATATATATATATAGATATATAGATATATAATACATATATATTATGTATGCAGCCTTGCTTATGAATAAAAGAAGTTTATGATGAATTCATAATACATTGTCCTTTTCCTAGCACTAGTGTCCACTTCCCAAGTACCTAGCTATTTCTCAATCATTGGGAAAGACATTTACTACACAGTTCCTCAATATATTCACTAGTTTATCATTGGACTGTGGACTCCTTGAGGCATTTTGTCTTAACCATGGTTGTCCCTGGTGCCTTGCAATATGTCTGCTATATGATAAATTTCTACACTTATGCTTAACAAAAATATATAGAAAAACACTAACATGCACTAATCAGACAAAAATATTGTTCAGGATGATGATTCAGTGACTTAGAGTCACTCCAGTGTAAGGCCAAGAGCTCAGTCTTGTGTACCACCAGATGCATGAGCCTAACCTAGACAATTATGCTATGTTCCCTGGTCCACAATGATTTCTAGCCACAACATAACCAGGTATGTGTGTACGTATGTATGCAGTTTTGCATAACTGCAGTTAGAGAGTGATTCCAACGAGCACTGCAACTAAAATACATGAAAGCATGTGATATGAGAGTTTGATCTCTAGTGACCACCTGGGCAAGGACTACCGTGATGCTTGGCAAGCCCTACAACTAGAGTGTACTGCCTTGACTAGAGTGACCCCTGGCAAGTATTTTGAAAGCACCAAAAATTAAATAAGTGTAACTAATTTTCTGCAAGCCAACATGTGAGTGCCATACCCAGGCATGAGTGTGATAACCCCCTCCTTTCCTAGTCATCACAACAACAGCAATAAAAGAAAAAAAGACAAAAATACTGTGCAGCACAGTTTGTATTCTGATTCACATGATTAAAATTTAAGCAAAAAACAGATTCTAAGATTTCAGATGGAATGGGAGTTTAAATAACTGATTTTATGTCTCTCATTAAAAAAATCAGCATGCTACCTTTGTTTCTTTTTAATCTATTGTTTAGAACTACAAAAGTATAATACCATAGGGGTTCACTGAGAAGATTTCTAAGTTTTAGAAATTTATCACTAAACAGATGTGGGTAACTGATAAATCCTAACAGAATTAGCATCAAGAGTCAGAAGGCACAGAATTACTGAAGGTGGGGTCGAAGAGATAGAATGGAGGTAAGGCATTTGCCTTGCATGCAGAAGGCCGGTGGTTTGAATTCCAGCATCCCAGGCAGCCAGGAGCAATTTCTGAGCATAGAGCCAGGAGTAACTCCTGAGTGGAGCACTGCTGGGTGCTGCCGGGTGTGACCCAAAAACAAAACAAAAAACAATTACTGAAGGTTCATATAATTAAAGTCACATAGAATATAATCATTTACTTATTAATAAATAAATGTTAATTTCTATTTTACATATGTTATGAATATCCCAGTAGTCATTAATAAGTTGTTTAGATTTTATCATCACAAAATTGGTTTCTCAGGATTTTATTGTGGACATTGTTCAGAATCTTTAGTGCTTGATGAAAATACATGCAAAGCAAATTTTTCATCAGCTTTAGTATTGTTCTTAATTAAAAAACAGTCTACCATAGTGCCTGAACCAGGAAGACCATCCCCATCCCTCTTGGTACCCTCACATTATTTTGAATTGAATAACCTCTGTGAAGCATCAACTCCACCAGCAAATGAGAAAGAGAGTTCTCAAAATATGATTGACATGGGATTTCTTATTAGTTATAATGGTGTTTAGATTCAGATTTCATTTCATTTTAAGTACGTTGGTATGTTATATAATATCCTACAATAATATTGCATAACATTACCAAGATAAGCGATGCAAGTTTAAATATTTCTCTTTTTTTCTAAATAAAAAATCTAAGTATATTTTAACAAGCCCAACTGACAAAATAGGAGAGAGGAAGATCAAATGCTCAAAAATTTATAAAAATAAATTTTAGAACTTAGTAATTCTTTGTTCTAGAAAATTCTTCTATCAGAATGTTTTATACAGGTGTAGTAAAGATTATTTTTTGATTACACAACTTTATCATCAGTGGGTATTTCATGTTTGAAATTTACTCAGCTGCGTTTTCCTTGTTTGCACCATTCTCAGGGTAATAACAATGTTGTATAAATAGTAATTAAAGATATTTCTTTGCCCTATCCACTATTTCAGCACTTCTAGTCATTTTTCATCAGCCCAGTAATCTACATTTATTTATAGGTAGATTCAAAGTGCAGCAAACACATCAACCCTCTCAACTCTGTCATCTCTGAGAGTTCTGCTGCTACCTAAAGCTTTGGGCCATCTGAGGTCATTTGTGCTGTCAACCTGACCCTTTGCTTACTCTAAGGACAAATGTTTTTTCAAACTTGAAACAACAAAGCTGTTGCTGCTGCTATTGTCATAGTCAGCACTGGGTGCAATGTCTTTGTTTAGAGTTGAACTGTGATGGCTAGAGACCTTTGAATATTGATGGTAGCATTTGAAATGACCATAGTCAAAGAACTTGGCAATTCCAGGACAAGTAAGAAAATGTCCCCAGGAGACATGAAGAATTAGAGATTCTAAGAGACCATCTCAGTCAGTCTCAGTGTATAGAAAACAAGACCATGCGTCTTGTCAGGAAATTTGTTCCCCCAATTAAAGAACTGCAGACCACAGAACCCATTCTATATCCTTCACTCCCAAGTTTCTATGTCCTAGTTGAGGGGCAGAACCCTCGAGGAGAGAAAGCTTCCCACCAGTTTCTCCTGCCAAACAGAGCAAATAGAACCTCCTGGACTATCTTGAGAACTATTTGTTTTATGATCCAAAAGCTAAATATGTGTTTTTGGTTATTGAATGCTATTGGCTCACCAGTCCTGGAACAACCTATACACTTTATATTTAACACATCAATTTGGACAGTGGCTCTTTCATCCCTTCTCAATGCCAATAACAGGCTCCACTAAGATTCTCCACTTAGAGAATAGGGTATCTTTTTTGACTTTTCTCTTTTGATTTGTAGCAGCTAGGCAGAGGGGGTGTTGAATCTAGTACTTCACACATGCTAAACACTCTTTATTATAGTATCTACTTCATAGACTTACTCTTTATCATAGTATCTGCTTCACAGAAACTGATAAGTAAATGGGAGTATTCGCTTTTGTTCTTGGACTAAAGAAGGTTTTTTAAACAGTGACTGTTAAAATACATTAATAATAGGTTGAGTAGCTCCTCCCCCACTGGTGGCACTCCCGTGCCCCAGGTGCTGTGGGTCAGAAGCCCATCCTCCTGACCAGGAGAGATCAGTGGGATCTGTACATACACGCTCTAATGATATTCATCCTACCCCACAAACAATGCTGACACCTCAGTCTATACCAGACAGACCTAGGCAGACTTCTTTCTCCCTCAGAAAATATATAGCTCCATCCTTTGCCTCCGCCCCTTCCCCCTGTCACATCTGTGAGGTTTCCAGAGGGGGCACCAGGTGGGACTTTCCGCTGCCTCTGCCCCACCCCTGACCACATCTCCGAGATCTCTAGCGCCCCCAGCTGAGACAGGCTAGGAACCATAGACGAGAGGATTTTCTAACAGAGGCCTGGAAGAGGCAGAGCTCCACAGAGTTCTAGGTAGGGGAGGAGGGCAAAGGAGCCAGGCTCAACAGCGCCCCCCACCATTGTGACTAGGAACAGTAATGCACTGGCTGGCAGCAAGAGCAGGGAACACTAACCAGGCTCTCGCTAGAGGCCAAATTTCGGCCAGTCCACCCAACAGTCCCACCCAGAGCTGCAATCCAGAGAAGGGACCCAGCCCCACATCTCAGGGAGCAAAAGCAGGCCAAAATCGGAAGACACTGCTCTCCAAGCCACACAAATAAATGCATAAAAACATGGGTAAACTGAGGAGGACCCTAACAGCTGGAGATACAGAGAACTCCTACTAAGTTCCCAAGTCCACCAAAATGCACAGATCCAAGAGATGAAGAGTTAAAAGCAGCCATGAGAAAGGAAATGCAAGCCATGGTACAGGAAATGAGAGAATCTCTAGACACCGAGTACAAGAAATCCATGGAGGAACAAAGTAGCCAAATTAAAGAAGATCTGATACAGAATATGAGAGACCCCATACAAAAGCAATTAAAGGAATTAACAGACACCGTAAAAAGCCAGACAAGCAGAATCGCAGAGATGGAGAAGCACATTGTAGTACTTGAAGGAAAACTGCAAACCAAAAATGACCAGGAAACCAACAAGGAATTAAGAGGCAAGGCACTGGAAGGAAAAGTCCAGTACTTAATGAACAAAGACAAAAGAAATAACCTAAGAATTGTAGGTATACCAGAAGGGGAGGAAACAGGGAAAGGGAAAGAATAAGTAGTTAGGGAAATAATAGCAGAAAACTTCCCCACCCTTTGGAAAGAGGACTCTGTGCAAATCCAGGAAGTGAAAAGAGTTCCTAATAAAATAGACCCTAAAAACCAACACCAAGACATATTATAATCCAAATGGCAAAGAAAAAAGAGAAAGATGAACTTCTTAAAGCGATAAGGGAAAAAGAGAACCTCAAGTACAAAGGAAGGGACATAAGAATTAAACCAGATCTCCCATTTGAAATAAATCAAGCAAGAAGACAGTGGAATGAAATATTTAAACGACTGAATGAAAGAAATTTACAGCCTAGGGTACAATATCCAGCAAAACTGTCATTCATATGGGATGGTAGCCTAAAGACATTCTCAAACAAAAATGAGCTTGCAGTATTTGTGCAAACAAAACTGATCCTAAACGACCTACTCAGAGACGAACTACACAATCCAAACCCCTGATTGTAACAACAACCACCCTACACAACACAACTGCACAACAGCCCTCTCTGTCAATAATCTCTCTAAATGTTAACAGACTAAACTCTCCCATTAAAAGACACATAGTAGAGAACTGGATTAAAAAACATAAACTGGACTTCTGCTGCCTGCAAGAAACACACCTTCAAGTACAGGACAGGCATAGGCTTAGAATAAAAGGATAGAAATCAATCTTTGAAGCCAATGGAAAACAAAAAAGAGTAGGGACAGCCATTCTTATATCAGACCAAATTCCATTCAACCTCGAGAAAGTGATCAGAGACAAAGAGGGTCACTACATACTAATCAGGGGAACAATAGATCAAGAGGTACTAACCCTGATCAATATTTATGCACCTAACATAGAGTCTGCAAAATATGTGAGGCAGTTGCTCACTAACCTGTAGAAACACATGAAGGGAAATGTGATTATAGTAGGAGATTTCAATACTCCACTATCACCATTGGACAGATCCAGCAGACAGAAAAATAGCAAAGAAACAAGAGCCCTAAATGAAAAATTAGAAGATCTAGGGCTAATAGACTTATATATGGCCCTCCACCCCCAGAAAACAGAATACACATTCTTCTCAAGCCCTCATGGAACCTTCTCCAGAATAGACCATGTCTTAGGATACAAATCAAACCTATATAAGACCACAAATGTAAGGATCATTAGAAGCACCTTATCAGATCTCTATGCAACAAAGGTCAAAATTAATTGCAAGAGGAATCAATGAAGAAAAATTAATACCTGGAGATTAAACAACACACTGCTCAAAAACACCTGGATCAAAGAGCAAACCAAGGAAGAAATAAAAAGATTCCTTGAGACAAACGATAATGAAGAGACAACTTGTCAAAATTTGTGGAACACAGCAAAAGCAGTAATTAAAGGGAAATTAATATCAATACAGGCCTATGTCAAGAAAGAGGAAAATGACAAAATCAACAGTTTAAACGATCACCTCAAGGAATTGGAACAACAGCAGCAAAGAATTCCAACCACAACCAGAAGGCAAGAAATAGTAAAAACCAGAGCAGAAATAAACAACATAGAAACTAAGAAAACAATATAAAAAATCAATGAGACTAAGAGTTGGTTTTTTGAAAAAATAAACAAGATAGACAAACCACTGGCAAAACTCGCCAAAAAAAAAAAAAAAAAAAAGAGGGAAAACATCCTAATCAGTAGAATCACAAATGAAAGGGGAAAGATTACAACAGAACCCAAAAAATTCAACATATCATGAGATCACATTATGAATAACAATACTCAGTTAGGCTAGAGAACCCAGTAGAAATTGACAGATTCCTGGAAAATTACCATCTTCCGAGACTGGAAAATGAAGACCTAGAAAGCCTAAACAGACCAATCCCTTCAGAGGAAATTGATGATGTAATTAAGAAACTCCCTAAGAACAAAAGTCCAGGCCCAGATGAATTTACAGGTGAATTCTATCAAACATTCCGAGAAGACTTACTCCCACTTTTCCACAGGCTCTTCCAAACCATCAAAAAAACAGGAATTCTTCCCAACTACTTTTATGAGGCTAATATCACACTCATTCCCAAAGATGGCAAAGACACCACCAAGAAAGAAAACTACAGACCAATCTCTCTAATGAACATAGATGCAAAGATACTCAACAAAATCTTAGCAAACCAAATCCAGCACTTCATCAAAAAGATCATACACCATTACCAAGTGGGTTTTATCCCAGGAATGCAAGGTTGATTCAACATATGCAAATCAATCAACATCATACATAACATCAACAACAAGAAAGACAAAAAGCCACATGATCATATCAATCGATGCAGAGAAGGCACTTGACAAAATCCAACACCCTTTCATGTTGAAGACGCTTAGCAAAATAGGGTTAGAAGGAACCTTCCTCAAGATAGTTACAGCAATATATGAAAAGTCCATAGCCAACATTATCCTTAATGGCCAAAAACTAGAAGCATTTCCACTAAGTCAGGAACTAGGCAAAGCTGTCCACTCTCTCCACTCTTATTCAATATAATCTTAGAAGTCCTTGCAATAGCAATCAGACAAGAGAAGGGAATCAAAGGGATCAAAATTGGGAAAGAGAAACTCAAACCATCTCTTTTTGCAGACGATATGATGATATACATTGAAAACCCTAAAGACTCCACAGTAAAACTCCTAGAAACAATTAACCATTACAGCAAAGTGGCTGGTTACAAAGTCAATACACAAAAGACAGTAGCATTTCTCTATACAAATAATGAAGCTGAGGAGAGAGAGATTAAAAATACAATTCCATTTAAAATAGTTTCAAAAAATATCAAGTACCTAGGAATCAACCTTACAAGGGAAGTGAAGGACTTATACCAGGGAAATTTCAAAACACTTCAGAAAGAAATTGAAGAGGATCTAAGGAAATGGAAGAACATCCCATGCTCATGAGTAGGTAGAATCAACATAATCAAAATGACGATCCTACCCAAACTTCCATATAGATTTAATGCAATCCCCATCTAAATCTAGGCATCATTGTTTCAAGACATAGAACAATCAATCATAAAATTCATCTGGAACCACAAAAGACAAAGCATAGCCAAACAGATACTGAAAAACAAGAAGTTGGGTGGCATTTCTTTACTTAATCTGAAGCTATACTATAAAGCCATAGTGATCAAAACAGCATGGTACTGGTACAAGGACAAAGCCTCAGACCAGTGGGTTAGAATAAAATTTCCAGACATAAATCCCCAGATATACAGTCAACTAAGATTTGACAATAGAGCCAAGAACTTGAACTGGAACAAAGAAAGTCTCTTCAAGAAATGGTGTTAATCGGGCCATGGGGGGAGGGGTGAGAAATTCCTCCCTATGCATGCAAAAACTACAGAGGCAGGGCTGGACTCAGAACACTCCACATGCCAGGACTTCTGGGTATCTTCGACTGGTATGTTGGGGGCTCTGGGCAGGGCAGCTAGCCATAGGCCCCCTGGGCTGACCAATTAGTCCAGGGGACCGAGATCCCCCCACACCAGGCGGGTCTTCAGGGCCACGCCTGGTTAATCGGGCCCTGGGGGAAGGGGGTGAGAAATTTCTCCCTATGCATCCAAAAACTACATGTATACACTTCATGTATTAATACACTTCATGTATTAATACACTTCATGTATTCATGTATTAATACACTTAAAACACTTTATGTATTAAGAATATTCCTTATCCTTATGTTATATTTTGCGTATCCAGAATGTTTATTTTGTATTCTGCCCTTTCCCACACCCCTACAAAGCTCTTTTTTACTCCTTAACTCTCTAACCCCCCCAAACGTCACTAACCTACATTACTCTTTTTTAACTTCAGTACTGTACAATCCTAATCACAGACCAAAGCCGTGCATTGTGTGTAACAACCCCAAACTGTTTCAAGAGACATAAAATGGACACGTATTTCTTTAGAATATTTTGTGTTTTTTTCTTCACAGCTATAATTGTCTTATACAGTGACAATTCTAACCACTTTTATCTTCTCTTTATGAGCTGTTTAACAAGGAATTTTGGTGAAAGAGTCCCTCAGTTTAATGCTTATGATTGAATCATATCATGGGAATCGTTAGACTTGTTCTTATGGCCCCCATATGCGCCAATAACACCACGTGGCATTGTTCCTTTTTTGCATATGCACATTAAAATGGGAAAATACTATACGTAAAAATAAGATCCTATCTAATAAAGATTGGAACACATAAATCTTGTAGTGCAAAGGGACCTTACACCCTGAACATTGACATAATGACCTCAGAAGAAAGGGCATTTTCCATTCACCCCTGAACCAGGGAAGCCACCCACGAAACATCCAGGCTGGTCTATAACATCACCTGGAAGCAATCCTCTACCACGGAAGACCCTACCACTGCTCAGACATCGACCTACTCAAAAGAGACTTCCCTTAACACTGAGAAGACTTAACAACAACAACAACAACAACCTGCTTACAGGACAGAGCTCCTTGCATTGCCCTTTGATTGTGAGGTGAAACAAGAGGACGGTCCACATCCTGACTTCAATGTAGGATATGCAGATTCCAGGATCTTTAATACAGAAACATCATGCCAACAACAGAGACTGTGTGAAAAATAAAAGTGTGTTGGCACTACAGACAATGTCTTGGATTGGACAATCTAGCTTGCCAGAAGCCTAGAGTTAGTCTCGTGCCAGGAAACTTCAGGGGTCGGGTCTCTTTGTATTTAGGCCAAGGTTATTCCTTTCCATGTCCCTCATATTTTGGTGGGCCTATGCAAACAACAATTGCCATTCTAACACCATTTTTACTGTGCTCCTTTGACTCTAATTCTTAAAAAGAACCCACTTAAAATTTGAGGTTAACTTAAGCTAATATGCATGTACATGGAAATGTAAAAAAAAATACTATGCCTGTAATGTTTAAGGAGTTACATAAGTTTTATGGCTTTAGATTGCCTTGTGTGCTGTTAAGAAATATTATAATGTGTTACAATCTGAGGACTTGAGGGACAAAGTAATTGTACATGGATTCTGTCTTATTTATCTTAATGTTCTTTGGCTAAAATTTCAAAGTTAAGATATCAGCAAGGGGGGCCGGAGAGATAGCATGGAGGATTTACCTTTCATGCAGAAAGTCATCGGTTCGAATCCCGGCGCCCCATATGGTCCCCCATGCCTGCCAGGAGCAATTTCTGAGCACAGAGCCAGGAAAAACCCTGAGCACTGCCAGGTGTGACCCAAAAACCACACACACACACACACACACACACACACACAAAAGATATCAGCAAGGGCACTTCTGAGAATTATGTTATGGATGATTGTCCTTCCACTGTAACTTTACCTTGTCCTCTTTCTTTGCATCTTTGTTCTCATAATTAAAAATAAAAAATTAAAAAAAAAGAAATGGTGTTGGTACAACTGGAAAACCATCTGTAAGAAACTAAAAATTGAGCCATACCTCACTCCTTATACAAAAGCCAACTTTAAATGGATTAAAGATCTTGAAATTAGATCAGAATCTATAAAGTTTATTGAGGAAAAAATAGGCAGGACACTCGAAGACCTATATATTAAAAGTCTTCAAGGATGGAACACCAATGGCAAGGATTTTAGCATCAAACATAAACAAATGGGATTACATCAAACTAAGAAGCTTCTGCATGGCGAAGGAAACCCAACTTAAGACAAGAAGACAGCTAACTGAATGGAAAAAAATTTTTTGCACTCAAAACATCAGATAAAGGGCTGATAACCAGAATATACAAAGCACTCAAAAAGCTGAGTCCCCCAAAACCAAATAAAGCCATAGAAAAATGGGGAGATGAAATGAATAGACACTTCTCCGAGGAAGACCAAAAGATGGGCAACAAACACATGAAAACATGCTCACCTTCACTCATCGTTAGGGAAATCCAAATCAAGACAACAATGAGGTACCACCTTACACCAGTGAAGATGGCTTACATCAAAAATAATGGGAACAATCTGTATTGGCAGGAATGCGGTATAAAAGGCACTCTCATCCACTGCTGGTGGGAATGCCCCCTAGTCCAACACCTATGGAGAACAGTCTGGAGAGTGCTCAAGGAACTCAGAATTGAGCTGCAATTTGACCCAGCAATTGCTCTCCTAGGTATCTACCCCCAAATCGGAAGGACATTCATCCCAAAGTATGTGTGCACCCCACTATTTATCGCAGCACTCAGTAGCCAAGTCTTGGAACCAACCTCGATGTCAAACAACAGATGAGTGGATCATTAAGATGTGGTATCTAGGGGTCGGCGAGGTGGCACTAGAGGTAAGGTGTCTGCCTTGCAAGCGCTAGCCAAGGAAAGATCGCGACCGTGGTTCAATCCCTCGGCGTCCCATATGGTCCCCCCAAGCCAGGGGCAATTTCTGAGCGCTTAGCCAGGAGTAACCCCTGAGCATCAAATGGGTGTGGCCCGAAAAACCAAAAAAAAAAAAAAAAAAAAGATGTGGTATCTAAACACAATGGAATACTACATGGCAGTCAGAAATGATACAATCACAGACTTTGCAGCAATGTGGATGGACCTAGAACATATTATGTTAAACGAAGCAAGCCAGAAGACGAAAGATAAACACAGAATGATAGCACTATTCTGAAGTACCTAGAATATACACCAGATATACATCCAATACCCCATGATTAAATAACAGGGTGTAACAGGATAGAAACCTCAAACACAGTAATAATCACCATATACTGGGGAGTATAGCCCCAAACAAAGGGGAGAGAAACTACACATTATATCATAAAGAAACGAGCAACAACAGAAACAGAAGCATAGAGAGAACAGGTGTGTAATTATCATTTTACTACAAAGGCCCATAACAATTTACTAGGGATTATATATAGGATTACAGGTAAAGATTATGACGGGAATTTACTGAGTCCAATGGAAACACTTCAAAACATTATATTTGAATGCCTTAACCTTACCACATTAAAAATAACCTCTCAGTTTTTCTGTCCACAGGGGTTCCTGGATACAAAGTGTGAACATCCTATGGTGGTACCTCAGAGCTCAGTCACACGAGGCACCATACTCTTCATGAAGTATGAAAATGGCCATATAAAACTCTTTAACATACCCTTTATCTCTAGATTATGCCTTCTTTTAGGACCTGAAGCATAGGACCAGCCAGATCACCGAAGCAAGAACCAAGACCTACATATTTTTACCACAGGGCCCAAGCATCGAATCCTTTCAACCAAACTAGCATGCCCTTGCTCTTATAGCCTCTCTTCTTATTACTTTGTATTTTTGTTGCTTTTGGTGTTTGATTGTTGGTTTGTTTTGTTTTGTCTTGTTTTTCCTATTCTCTCTTTTTGTCTCGCTCTTCTTCCACCTTCTCCTCCTCACTATCATCAACTCAATCTATGTCAAATAAAAACCAAATGGTTACCTCCTCTATAGGAAAGGAAATATGACAAATAGGGTGCTGTGGACAAAACTGCAAAGGGTAAACACCTATATAGATAGACCTCACTAACATAATGGTCAGTACTCAAGACACAAAACCTATACATACCCAAAAGTTGATCTATTAGTTTCCTTTCCTTACAAGTACTATACTTAGTACTCAGCTAACCTCTTGCAATCCACACATCTCTACATTAATATACACCTAAGCTAACTTCTATATGTTTATATGTGTGCAGGAGCACACAGAGATAGGAATTCTCCTTAAGGGACAAACCTAACCACAAACAACTCATACCTATACCCTATATAACCCCTCCCATATACTATCTCCTCTCCCTCCTCCAGAAATCAGACTATTCCTTCACCCCTCAATCCCACCCCCGATATCCCCATCACACTCTAACTCTTCACCCTCAGCTCTTAATCCATTAGGCACCAAGAAAGACCTCCTACCACAATAAGCCAGTACCCACTACCCAAGTGAAGAGACACCCACTCAAGCTCTCACCTCGTTCCCGGCAAGAAAATACAACCAACACCCCGACAGACTCATGCAGTGTGGCCCTCCTAGTCACCTCTCCCTAATGTGGACTGTGGCTTGATACCGGAACTAGCTCCAAAGGACCCCCACTGCAAGAACTCTACCCAACCTCCCTGCTTGGACCCCACACCTCACAAGGAAATCTCAAAAGACAAGGGGGAACCCTATTCTTTCATCATAAGTATAGACCTATATAACACTACCTCTTATCCTGTTTCTCTCCAAATGTAAAGTGACCTCCTGTATCACTTTCTCCCCTTTTTCTTTTTTTTCCTTTTTCCTTTTTTCTTTTTTTATTCTTGTTAGTTTCTTTTGTTTGTTTTGTCTTGTTTCAGTTTTTTTATTTGATTTGATTTGTTTTTGCTTCTTTTGGGTCGCTCCTGGCAGTGTTCGGAGGGTTCTCCTGGGTCTATGCTTGAAGAACATCCCTGGTGGGCACGGGGGAACATATGGGATGCCAGGTTCTGAGCCACCGCCCTTCTACAGGAAGGACAGGTGCCTGGTCTCCATACTATCTCTCCTGGTCCCACTTTATCCCTTTAATTAAGTCTTTTATTTAATCTTCTTTTATTTTTAGGAACTTTTTTTCCTTTAGATATGTGTGAGCATATATATTATTAGTTTTTGTCGGGAGTCTGTTTTTTTTTTCTCTCCACTCCCCAAATCCACCAGCAAAATAATGTAGCACCACTTCCTCCTGCAAAGACATATTAAACAAAGGGGAAATTGTACGTATAAAAACAAGCTCTTATCTACTAGGGATAAGTACTCATACTTGTTTACAATACAGGAACATCTCCCACCCTGAATGTATGTCATGTGGAAATAACCTAGGCTCCAGGGAACTAGACACTGACCATTCAGCCTTAACTCCTGAATCCCAGACATAGAAACAACAGAGTTCTCCACAACAGCTCCAGGAACCCAATCCCCTCCAGGGCATTTACAATGCTCTGACACCAACATGCACCAGTTCTAAATTGATAACCTGACAATGAGAAAATGGGAACAACTTGATCTAAGAGCAAGTTGTCCTTCCTCATCAGATATCGATAAGACAAAATCAGAAAACATGTCACCCTTTGATATGTGCAAAAGCCAAGATCACTGTATACAGACAACTGGTTGTTGCAAACAAGACTGGACAGTACGCATATAGGGACTAACAACAACAACAACAACAACAGCAACAAAAAGCTCTAGCCTACCTTTTGGTCTACAGTCTGCTCAACAAACAAGAGCTTCTATTCCAGAAGTCTGACTGAGACAACCGAAACTGAACGGGTCTTCCGAAAACATAATGAAAGACTTTATCCATTCTAGGAGCAACATAATGGTCCAATGTGTGCACCATAACACACATTTGGTGCACAATAACACCAACTACAGAAGATGGATTAAAATGACACTGAAGAAGCAGAACTGCTAGAACCACAAAGAAAGACTTCATAAGCTCCATTCCCTGAGCTGCACAGCCACCAAGACCTCTAGATACAGAGGTCTGATTTTACCATCCAAGACAAAGCAGAAGTCTTCCACACACCATGAAAGCAACAAGGGGGAGAGTAAATGATCATGCAAGGAGTCTAGAGTTAATCCCATGACAGTATACTTCAGGGGTGGAGAAACCCTATGTCTCCTAGGTCAAGGGAATTCCCTCTACAATATCCCCAATAGTAACTGTGCCTATGCAGGGGGATAAAGAAAAGGAGAAAAAAACGCACAAAACAATGATTTTTCCACATGTTTATTTATCGATTGATTGATTTTTTGACATCTTTATTTTGGTGTGGAGATTAAGGTTCATGTCTCTAATATTATTTTATTTTATTTTGTCTTGTCTTTCACTTTCTTTTTGCACTCGAGCATGATTTGATTTCAGAACCAAGACTATTGTGTGGTGCCTATTGCTGTAGTGCTCACTGGTTATTTAATTTGACATTTCTTTCTGTATTGTTGTGGTGTTTCAATTACCTTTTTCACATCCTCTCTCAAACTGAGGTTGGAAGCCTCTAGAGGAACTCCGCCCATTATTTTTTATTTAAACAACTTTATTACATACATGATTGTGTTTGGGTTTCAGTCATGTAAAGAACACCACCCATCACCAGTGCAAAATTCCCATCACCAATGTCCCAAGTCTCACTCCTCCCCACCCAACCCCCACCTGTACTCTATACAGGATTTCTATTTCTCTCGTACATTCTCATTATTAGGATAGTTCAAAACGTAGTTATTTCTCTAACTAAACTCACCCCTGTTTGTGGTGAGCTTCATGAGGTGAGCTGTAACTTCCAGCTATTTTCTCTGCCACCTTGCTATATGAATCTATTGTCTCTAGAAGCTTTTTGGTAGAGTCTTTAGGGTTTTGTAAGTAGAGTATCATGTCATCTGCAAACAGTGAGAGCTTGACTTCTTCCTTTCCTATCTGGATTCCCTTGATATATTTTTCTTGCCTAATAGCTATAGCAAGTACTTCCAGTGCTATGTTAAATAGGAGTGGTGAGAGAGGACAGCCTTGTCTTGTGCCAGAATTTAGAGGAAAGAATTTCAGTTTTTCTCCATTGAGGACAATATTTGCCTCTGGCTTGTGGTAGATGGCCTTAACTATATTGAGAAAGGTTCCTTCCATTCCCATCTTGCTGAGAGTTTTGATCAAGAATGGGTGGTGGACCTTATCAAATGCTTTCTCTGCATCTATTGATATGATCATGTGATTTCTATTTTTCTGTTGTTGTTGAGTATCATGTTGATAGATTTACGGATGTTAAATCAGCCTTGCATTCCTGGGATGAAACCTACTTGATCGTAGTGGATAATTTTCTTAATGAGGCATTGAATCCTATTTGCCAGGATTTTGTTGAGGATCTTTGCATCTGTATTTATCAGCGATATTGGTCTGTAATTTTCTTTTTTGGTAGCATCTCTGTCTAGTTTAGGTATCAAGGTAATGTTGGCTTCATGAAAGCTATTTGGAAGTGTTCCTGTTTTTTCAATTTCATGAAAGAGTCTTGCCAGGATTGGTAGAAGTTCTTCTTGAAATGTTTGAAAGAATTCATTAGTAAATCCATCTGGGCCTGGACTTTTGTTTTTGGGCAGACATTTGATTACTGTCTTAATTTTCTCAATAGTGATGGGTGTGTTTAGATATGCTACATCCTCTTCATTCAACCATAGAAGATTATAAGAGTCCAAAAATGTATCCATTTCTTCCAGGTTTTCATTTTTAGTAGCATAAAGTTTCTCAAAGTTTCTGATTACCCTTTGAATCTCTACCATATCAGTAGTGATCTCTCCTTTTTCATTCCTAATACGAGTTATCAAGTTTCTCTCTCTTTCTTTGTTAGTTTTGCCAGTAGTCTATCAATTTTGTTTATTTTTTCAAAGAACCAACTTCTGCTTTCATTGATCTTTTGGATTGTTTTTCGAATTTCCACTTCATTGATTTCTGCTCTCAGCTTTGTTATTTCCTACTGTCTCCCTATTTTTGGGTCCTTTTGTTGAGTACTTTCTAATTCTATGAGTTGCATCATTAAGCTATTCAGGTATGCCCCTTCTTTCCTGATGTGTGCTTGCAAATCTATGAATTTTCCTCTCAGTACTGCTTTTGCTGTGTCCCATAAGTTCTGATAGTTTGTGTCTCCATTGTCATTTGTTTCTAGGAAAGTTTTGATTTCCTCTTTGATTTCATCTCGGACCCATTGCTTATTCAGTATTAGGCTGTTTAACTTCCAGGTATTAAAGTGTTTCTTCTGTGTCCCTTTGTAGTTCACATAAATTTCAGGGCCTTGTGGTCAGCGAAGGTAGCCTGCAAAATTTCTATCCTCTTAATATTATGGAGGTATGTTTTATGTGCTAGCATGTAGTCTATCCTGGAGAATGTCCCATGTACATTAGAGAAGAATGTGTATCCAGGCTTCTGGGGGTGGAGTGTCATGTTTATATCTACTAGGCCTCTTTCTTCCATTTCTCTTTCAGGTCTAGTATATTCTTGTTGAGTTTCGGTCTGGTTGACCTGTCAAGTGTTGGCAATGCCGTGCTGAAGTCTCCCACAATTATTGTGTTGTTAGTGATATTATTTTTCAGATTTGTCAACAATTTTATTAAATATTTTGTTGGCCCCTCATTCGGTGCATATATGTTTAGGAGAGTAATTTCTTCCTGCTGTACATATCCCTTGATTAATACAAAGTGTCCATCTTTGTCCCTTACAACTTTCCTAAGTATAAAGTTTGCATTATCTGATATTAGTATGGCCACTCCACCTTTTTATGTGTGTTGTTTGCTTGGATGATTTTCCTCCAGTCTTTTATTTTGAGTCTATGTTTTTTCTGACTATTCAGGTGAGTTTCTTTTAGGAAACAGAAGGTTGGATTGAGTTTTTTGATCCATTTAGCCACTCCGTGTCTCTTAACTGGGAGTTAGTGCAGTCTTTATATCAAAGTTTGGTGTGTCTGTTGGTCAGTCTTGTCTTAAAGTAGGCCGTTCAGTTTTTCTTTTAAGAATGGTTTTGAGTCTGTAAAGTTTCTGAGGTGTTGTTTGTCTGTGAAACCATGTATTGTTCCTTCAAACCTGAAAGTGAGTTTTTCTGAGTGCAGTATTCTAAGTGAAGCATTTATTTCATTGAGTTTTGTCACTATGTCCCACCACTGCCTTCTGGCCTTGAGTGTTTCTGGTGACAGGTCTGCAGTAAATCTTAAGGATGTTCCCTTGAATGTAATTTCTCTTTTCAATCTTGCTGCTTTTAGAATTCTGTCTCTATCTGTGGGATTCATCATTGTGACTAAGATGTGTCTTGGGGTGCTTTTTCTGGGGTCTCTTTTATTTGGTACTCTTCTGGCCTGCAGGATTTGATTGCATGTATTCATTAGCTCTGGTAGTTTCTCTTTAATGATGTTCTTGACCGTTGATTCTTCCTGAAGATTTTTTTCCTGGGTCTCTAGGACTCCAATGATTCTTAAGTTGTTTTTGTTTAGCTTATCATAGACTTCTATTTTTATCTGTTCCCATTCTTTGAGTAATTTTTCCATTGTTTGATTGTTTGCTTTAAGGTTTTTTTCAATTTCTTCTGCTGTATGGAATTGTTATTTATCTCATCTTGCAGTGTACTAATTCTATCCTCAGTTGCTGTTAACATGTGGGAAAGCTCAACCATGGTTTTCTTCAATTCATCTACTGAGTTTTTCAGACTTGTTATTTGAGCTAAAATTTCAGTTTGGAATTTTCTGATTTCTATCTTCATATTCTCTTGATTCTTATTAGTGTTCTCTTCTATACTTTCTTTGAGTTCTTTGAACATCTTGCATATTACAACTCTAAAATGTTTATGTGAGAGACTGACTAGTTGGTTGGTCATGTTCAAGTCATCAGAGTTGCCATCGTCATTCTCTATGTCTGGCACTGGCCTGTGTTGTTTCCCCATTGTCACACTTGTATTGTGGGTTTTTCTACATGTTGTGATTGTATTCATTGGCTAAATGATGTGCTCGGCCAGGAAGTGAAGTGGAGTGGCTGTGCTCCTCTGGCTCCACCCTTTCTCGGCTTGTAAACTCACCTCCAGAGAAGGCTCCAGCGAAGGCTAGCCATCCGCAGATGAGCCACACACAGGATGAAATCAGGCCGAAAATAGAGCACAGCACAGAAGACAGGCAGATATGGGTGCTGGCATCTGAATTCCAGCAGAGGTCAGCAGCTTCCCCTTTCTGGGCTTGTAAAGCCAGCCATTTCTTACTCACTCGCTTGCTGGGTGAAAGCTTCAGAATGCAGTTTTTTCAGGGTTCGCTTCCCAGGGCTCTGAGGAGAGCTTCAAGGATTCAGAAAGGACGGAGAAGCACAGGACAGAGATCCCTTCAGGTCCTCAGTTTCCTCAGAAGAAGCACAGCAGGGCAGAGACTCCGCAGGTGAAGCAATCAGCACTTCACCTGGTAGTCCCCACAGTCAGCCATTTCTTACTCCACCCATTTTCAGCATATTTGACTTTTAACTTCTTTTTTTCCTCTTATTTTGTACTCCAATCTATTGCTTTTCCTTCCTTCAAACAAAACCACATACCTCGATTTATCTAGCTCTGCCTATTAAATAGAGGGGGAAACAAGGGAGGGTTCCAGGACCAAACAGATATGTGATCACTAATAGTAAGCCAAAGAGGGGTCCACCTACTCTAGCAGCCCGGAGGGTGATGGTGGGGTATATGGGTTGTAGAAAGGGAAGTGGAATGGGGGGGAGGACATATTTGATGGTGGGTATTTCCCTGATTCAATGTTAATATGTACCTGAAATAGCACTATGAAAGATATGTAAGCCATTATGGAAAAAAAAGAATTATGTTTTTAATCAGAAACTTTCTTTGACTTATATGTATTATTATTATATAAATTGTATTATATGTTATGTTATGTTACTATATTATGTTATGTTAGTTTACCTCATTATGTTAATCAATTTTGTCTCTTGAATAAATTCTTACAAAAAAAAAAAGAAAATATATAGTTCCAAATCCAAAAGAAAGACTCAACAAACTAGACTGTAACATCTCTACCATACTTGGGTAACCTTGTACTTAGAATAAATAAACTCTAAAATATATCTACCCCCAACCACCTCCTACACAATTAAACATACCACCTTATAAAATACATAAATCCCCTGAATCTCCAGCACCCCAAACCACCCTATGCACAGAACAATGTGGGAACTAAGGAAGACACCAGAAGCTGGGGATATGGAGAGAAAACCTGACAGATTACCAAGTCCTCCAAAATAGGTTAATAATAATTAAATGCAAATTACTGTCTTGAAAGACATTAAAAACAACAACAAATAATCTTTGTAAAGAAACACAAACCAAAGTACCTCCTCAAATGAGGCCCTCACTACATTCTTCTCATCCTTAGAATCTCCTTTCCTAGGAAACCAAAGAAAGATTAGACCAAAGAAGCCCCTAAATCTAAGAGCTGGAAAAAAATTTTTTCTTTTGCTAAAGTATAAGTGTCACGTGGTGTGATGTGCTTTCTATAGAACATTTATATCATTGTTGATGACAACAGCACATCCTGACGAAGAGGCATCTGTCTGCATAGTCACTGACTGGTTCCCCTAATGCTGCACTGTGTCAGTCATATTCTACACAAGGGAACAATCTCTATAGACATCTTCACATGGTAATATTCATCCAAGGAGGATGATGCAAATAAAACAGGTCCATGTATTTCCTCCCTTCTCTTTTCCTTCCAGATTCCCTTCCTGCCTTCCACTGTCCCTCCTTTTTCCTTCTTCCTTCAATCCTTCTTTTCTTCCCTTAGTCACTTCTTTGCTCATTTCTATTTTTTTTTAATTTTTTTTTATTTAAACACATTGATTACATACATGATTGTGTTTGGGTTTCAGTCATAAAAGGAACACCACCCATCACCAGTGCAACATTCCCATCACCCAAGTCCCAAATCTCCCTCCTCCCCACCCAACCCCCGCCTGTACCCTAAACAGGCTCTACATTTCCCTCATACATTCTCAATATTAGGACAGTTCAAAATGTAGTTATTTCTCCAACTAAACTCATCACTCTTTGTGGTGAGCTTCCTGAGGTGAGCTGGAACTTCCAGCTCTTTTCTCTTTTGTGTCTGAAAATTATTATTACAAGGGTGTCTTTCATTTTTCTTAAAACCCATAGATGAGTGAGACCATTCTGCGTTTTTCTCTCTCTCTCTCTGACTTATTTCACTCAGCATAATAGATTCCATGTACATCCATGTATAGGAAAATTTCATGACTTCATCTCTCCTGACAGCTGCATAATATTCCATTGTGTATATGTACCACAGTTTCTTTAGCCATTCGTCTGTTGAAGGGCATCTTGGTTGTTTCCAGAGTCTTGCTATGGTAAATAGAGCTGCAATGAATATAGGTGTAAGGAAGGGGTTTTTGTATTGTATTTTTGTGTTCCTAGGGTATATTCCTAGGAGTGGTATAGCTGGATCGTATGGGAGCTCGATTTCCAGTTTTTGGAGGAATCTCCATATCGCTTTCCATAAAGGTTGAACTAGACAGCATTCCCACCAGCAGTGGATAAGAGTTCCTTTCTCTCCACATCCCCGCCAACACTGTTTATTCTCATTCTTTGTGATGTGTGCCATTCTCTGGGGTGTGAGGTGGTATCTCATCGTTGTTTTGATTTGCATCTCCCTGATGATTAGTGATGTGGAACATTTTTTCATGTGTCTTTTGGCCATGCGTATTTCTTCTTTGTCAAAGTGTCTGTTCATTTCTTCTCCCCATTTTTTGATGGGGTTAGATGTTTTTTTCTTGTAAAGTTCTGTCAGTGCCTTGTATATTTTGGAGATTAGCCCCTTATCTGATGGGTATTGGGTGAATAGTTTCTCCCACTCAGTGGGTGGCTCTTGTATCCTGGGCACTATTTCCTTTGAGGTGCAGAAGCTTCTCAGCTTAATATATTCCCATCTGTTAATCTCTGCTTTCACTTGCTTGGAGAGTGCAGTTTCCTCCTTGAAGATGCCTGTAATGTCCTGTAGTGTTTTGCCTATGTGCTGTTCTATATATCTTATGGTTTTGGGGCTGATATCGAGGTCTTTAATCCATTTGGATTTTACCTTTGTACATGATGTTAGCTGGGGGTCTAGTTTAATTTTTTGCAAGTGGCTATCCAATTGTGCCAACACCACTTGTTGAAGAGGCTTTCCCTGCTCCATTTAGGATTTCCTGCTCCTTTATCAAAAATTAGATGGTTGTATCTCTGGGGAACATTTTCTGAGTATTCAAGCCTATTCCACTGATCTGAGGACCTATCCTTATTCCAATACCATGCTGTTTTGATAACTGTTGCTTTGTAGTACAGTTTAAAGTTGGGAAAAGTAATTCCTCCCATATTCTTTTTCCCAATGATTGCTTTAGCTATTCGAGGGTGTTTATTGTTCCAAATGAATTTCAAAAGTGTCTGATCCACTTCTTTGAAGAATGTCATGGGTATCTTTAGAGGGATGGCATTAAATCTGTATAATGCCTTGGGGAGTATTGCCATTTTGATGATGTTAATCCTGCCAATCCATGAGCAGGGTATGTGTTTCCATTTCCGTGTGTCCTCTCTTATTTCTTGGAGCAGAGTTTTATAGTTTTCTTTGTATAGGTCCTTCACATATTTAGTCAAGTTGATTCCAAGATATTTGAGTTTGTGTGGCACTATTGTGAATGGGGTTGTTTTCTTAATGTCCATTTCATCCTTATTACTATTGGTATATAGAAAGGCCATTGATTTTTGTGTGTTAATTTTGTAGCCTGCCACCTTGCTATATGAGTCTATTGTTTCTAGAAGCTTTTTGATAGAGTCTTTAGGGTTTTCTAAGTAGAGTATCATGTCATCTGCAATCAGTGAGAGCTTGACTTCTTCCTTTCCTATCTGGATTCCCTTGATATCCTTTTCTTGCCTAATCGCTATAGCAAGTACTTCCAGTGCTATGTTGAATAGGAGTGGTGAGAGAGGACAGCCTTGTCTTGTGCCAGAATTTAGAGGGAAGGCTTTCAGTTTTTCTCCATTGAGGATAATATTTGCCACTGGCTTGTGGTAGATGGCCTTCACTATATTGAGAAAGGTTCCCTCCATTCCCATCTTGCTGAGAGTTTTGATCAAGAATGGGTGTTGGACCTTATCAAATGCTTTCTCTGCATCTATTGATATGATCATGTGGTTTTTATTTTTCTTGTTATTGATGTTGTGTATTATGTTGATAGATTTACGGATGTTAAACCAGCCTTGCATTCCTGGGATGAAACCTACTTGATCGTAGTGGATGATCTTCTTAACGAGGCATTGAATCCTATTTGCTAGGATTTTGTTGAGGATCTTTGCATCTGCATTCATCAGTGATATTGGTCTGTAATTTTCTTTTTTGGTAGCGTCTCTGTCTGGTTTAGGTATCAAGGTGATGTTGGCTTCATAAAAGCTATTTGGAAGTGTTTCTGTTTGTTCAATTTCATGAAAGAGTCTTGCCAAGATTGGCAGTAGTTCCTCTTGGAAAGTTTGATAGAATTCATTAGTGAATCCATCTGGACCTGGGCTTTTGTTTTTCGGCAGACATTTGATTACTGTTTTAATTTCATCAATGGTGATGGGGGTGTTTAGATATGCTACATCCTCTTCCTTCAACCGTGGAAGATTATAAGAGTCCAAGAATTTATCCATTTCTTCCAGGTTCTCATTTTTAGTGGCGTAGAGTTTTTCAAAGTAGTTTCTGATTACCCTTTGAATCTCTGTCATATCAGTAGTGATCTCTCCTTTTTCATTCCTGATACGAGTTATCAAGTTTCTCTCTCTCTCTTTCTTTGTTAGGTTTGCCAGTGGTCTATCAATCTTGTTTATTTTTTCAAAGAACCAACTTCTGCTTTCGTTGATCTTTCGGATTGTTTTTTGAGTTTCCACTTCGTTGATTTCTGCTCTCAGCTTTGTTATTTCCTTCTGTCTTCCTATTCTTGGGTCCTTTTGTTGAGCATTTTCTAATTCTATTAGCTGTGTCATTAAGCTACTCAGGTAAGCTCTTTCTTCCTTCCTGATGTGTGCTTGCAAAGCTATAAATTTTCCTCTCAATACTGCTTTTGCTGTGTCCCATAAGTTCTGAGAGTTTGTGTCTTGATTGTCATTTGTTTCCAGGAACCTTTTTATTTCCTCCTTGATTTCATCTCGGACCCACTGGTTATTGAGCATGAGGCTGTTTAACTTCCAGGTGTTAAAGTGTTTCTTCTGAGTCCCTTTGGAGTTCACAAATAATTTCAGAGCCTTGTGGTCAGCGAAGGTAGTCTGCAAAATTTCTATCCTCTTGATCTTATGGAGGTATGTTTTATGTGCCAGCATGTAGTCTATCCTGGAGAATGTCCCATGTACATTGGAGAAGAATGTGTATCCAGGTTTCTGGGGATGGAGTGTCCTATATATATCCACTAGGCCTCTTTCTTCCATTTCTCTCCTCAGGTCTAGTATATTCTTGTTGGGTTTCAGTCTGGTTGACCTGTCCAGTGTTGACAAAGCCGTGTTAAGGTCCCCCACAATTATTGTGTTGTTGTTGATATTATTTTTCAGATTTGTCAACAGTTGTATTAAATATTTTGCTGGCCCCTCATTCGGTGCATATATGTTTAGGAGAGTGAATTCTTCCTGCTCTACGTACCCCTTGATTAATATAAAATGTCCGTCTTTGTCCCTTACAACCTTCCTGAGTATAAAGTTTGCATTATCTGATATTAGTATGGCCACTCCAGCTTTTTTATGGGTGTTGTTTGCTTGGATAACTTTTCTCCAGCCTTTTATTTTGAGTCTATGTTTGTTCTGACTATTCAGGTGCGTTTCTTGTAGGCAGCAGAAGGTTGGATTGAGTTTTTTGATCCATTTAGCCACTCTGTGTCTCTTAACTGGTGCATTTAGTCCATTGACGTTGAGAGAAAGAATTGTCCTGGGATTTAACGCCATCTTTATTTCAAAATTTGGTGTGTCTTTTGGGTAGTCTTGTCTTAGATTAGGTCTTTCAGTTTTTCTCTTAAGACTGGTTTTGTGTCTGTGAAGTTTCTGAGCTGTTTTTTGTCTGTGAAACCATGTATTCTTCCATCAAACCGGAAAGTGAGTTTTGCTGGGTATAGTATTCTGGGTGAAGCATTCATTTCATTCAGTCTTGTCACAATATCCCACCACTGCTTTCTGGCATTGAGCGTTTCTGGTGACAGGTCTGCTGTAAATCTCAGGGAAGCTTGCTTGAACATGATTTCCCCTTTTGATCTTGCTGTTTTCAGAATTCTGTCTCTATCTGTGGGATTTGTCATTGTGACTAGGATGTGTCTTGGGGTGGTTTTTCTGGGGTCTCTTTTGGTTGGTACTCTTCGGGCATGCAGGATTTGATCACATATATTCTTTAGCTCTGGAAGTTTCTCTTTAATGATGTTCTTGACCATTGATTCTTCCTGGAAATTTTCTTCCTGGGTCTCTGGGACTCCAATGATTCTTAAGTTGTTTCTGTTGATCTTATCATAGACTTCTATTTTCGTCTGTTCCCATTCTTTGACTAATCTTTCCATTGTCTGCTCATTTGCTTTAAGTTTTTTGTCCAATCTCTCCTGCTGTATGGAATTGTTATGTATCTCATCTTCCACAGCACCAAGTCTATTCTCAGCTTCTGATACCCTGTCCCAGAGCTTATCCATTTTGTCATTCACTTCGTTTACTGACTTTTTCAGTCCTGTTAGTTGACATGTTATTTCAGTTTGGAGTTTTGTCATTTCTGCCTTCATATTTTCTTGGTTCTTATTAGTGTTCTGTTCAACTCGATCCATGGTTTCTTGGAGTCTGTTGAGCACCTTCCATATTGCTAGTCTAAAGTCCTTATCTGAGAGGTTGATTAGTTGTTCAGTCATTATCTGGTCCTCAGAATTGTCATCTTCATTCTCTATGTCTGATGCTGGCCTGCGTTGTTTCCCCATTGTCACACTTGTATTGTGGGTTTTTCTACGTGTTGTAGTGGTATTCATTGTCTATATGATGTAGGCAGCACACTCCTCTGGCTCCTCCCTTTCTGGATGGGCTGACTTGCCTCTAAGGGAGGGGAGTCCTCCGTGGATGAAGCCTCACACTGGGTCAAATCTTAGGCCCGAGCATGCAACAGAGAAGACAGTCCAGAGAGAAATGTTTGCTTCTGTGATATAGCGCCGTTCTTAGTGTGATTTTTCCTTCTTGTTGCAATGGAGTTCTTTCCTTAGAAAGAACTCTTTTTGCCCCACTCGCAAGAGTTTCACGCAAGAGGACAGTAGACAGACATAGACAGGTCACACTCACAGTCTTTCACAGCTGAGCCCCACTGGGCCGGTGTACTTTCGCGGATTTTCCCCGCCTGGTGTCACACACAGGGAGCCACGCTCATTTCTATTTTTTAAAGGGCCAAAGATAATAGTCCTGGGGCTGGTGAGATAGCACAGTGAGCAGGCTATTTGCCTTGCACACAGCTAACCCAGGTTTGATCCCTGGCACCCAAAATTGTTCTCCTTGCCAGGAGTAATCCCTGAGTGCAGAGTCAAGAGTAAGCCCTGAGCACTGGTAGCACTGTGGCCCCAAACTCAAACAAATAAAAACAAAATCCAGGAGTCTTATATGCATATCCATGAACCAGAACATTTACTAATATTTCTTTCCTTTTTCTGATTGTTTGGTTGCTATTTCTTCAGGACAGGAGCTCACTCTAGTTTTTTGGTTGTTTCTTTTTTAATTTCTCTCTCTCTCTTTTTTTTTGTTAATGCTATTGCAGTAGCTGAGAAGTCCCTCTTCTGGTGTTGGTGTTTGCTTAGGACCCACTATGAGGTGTTCCCCTGCAAGTTAGGTTCAATGTCCATTGAAGGGTCCCAGATGCACTGCCTGCACACATTATTGGTAGAGCTTTGGAAATTATGTTCTGGAGAGTACACCTTTCTTATGGTGCAAGAATTTTATGTGGCATTTAGCATCTGTGGGCTTGGCCTCACACTTGCAAGGTAGGAGCTTTGCCACTGAGCCATCCCAGTAGGGTTTAATCTGTGATGGGATCCTTTTCCTTTATCAATAACTGATTCTAAGGGGTGCATCCTCTGAGATGAGTGATGCAATAGGGAATATTTATTTTTAAGTGAATAAAAGGTACTTTTAAAAATCAGGTGCTGGGGCTGGAGAGATAGCATGGAGGTAAGGCGTTTGCCTTTCATGCAAGAGGTCATCGGTTCGAATCCCAGCGTCCCATATGGTCCCCCGTGCCTGCCAGGAGCAATTTCTGAGCATGGAGCCAGGAGTAACCCCTGAGCACTGCCGGGTGTGACCCAAAAACCACAAAAAAAAAAAAAAAAAAAAATCAGGTGCTAGCTTCATATGCACACTCTATTCTCAACAGAGATATATACAAAACTGAAAAAATTATGGGTATACCAGCCACACAGCTGAAAATGGTAATTTTGAGAGAAGAGGGCAAGCCAAGCCTCTGCCCTGTTGAAGCCATGCGAGTTGCACCCACCACTCACAACTGCAGCTTCAACAATGGCCCAACTTCACTATTCATCTATGACTCTATTATAGAGACACCAACCTGAACAAAACTCCAGTATTCAAGCTGATATCACCAGGACTTTTTGGAGTGAGTGTGTGGACATCTTCCTGCGTGCTTGTACTTCTGGAAGCCTTGGCAGCCAAAACCACACTGCACAAAAGCTGCAGTATCAGCAGTAGTGCTTTGAATTCCTGGACTGAGTAGCCACACTAAAGGCCACTTGAAAACTCCAATATATTTTTTAATAATGTCATCTTTTCAGGAATGCACCAATTAATTTGCCAATGCATATCTAAAGCCACCTAATGTTCAGAAACAAAAGAAGTAACAGAAATGTCAACTAACAAGATGTTACTAAACCTTTGGATGCAATAATTTTCACAGGTTCTTTTGTTGTTGCGCTTTTTTTTCTTCATTTTCCCCTTCTTTTCTTTACTTTTCTTTCCTTTCTTTCCTTTCTAATAATTTCCTCCCACTTATCTGGAAACAAATGTATTATGATCAATTATATCAACTATGTGATACATGGTTTTTAGAGTAATTTTAATTAAAATATCATTATTTATTAAGACATCATAGAATTACTATTTTCCAGTTTTAGAGCACTGCACTATCTTCCTACATCACAGAATTAAAACCTTCTGCCCAACATTATCCCACAATCCCTTTCCTATCCCCACTTCAGTTCCAGGTCCCACTGTTCATATCTCAGTATTTGTTTCTATGGAACATTGCCTAACTCCCCCAACTTTCTTTATGCTCTATGAGTAAGATTTCCAGTATTTATCTTTGACTTCCTGACACTTCACTCAATATTGACAGTTTCCTATTCCCCAGTCCTTCAATCTTTTCTTGCAGTTGAATAGTTTTTGAATATATACTACAGTTTAATTTTCCACACATCTATTGTGGCATACGTGGGTTGCTTCAGGATCATGACTATCATAAATATTAGTGCTTTGAAATTTGGGTATCTAGTAAGGAAATTGTGGCATATAACAAGAGACAGGAGCAGGGAGAGGAAAAGATGCTGGGAGACAGTCTAGCTATTTCATGCTTGGGGAATTGTGAAGTAATGTGCATTTTGAAGTTCTGTGAATTCCTCAAGAATAAATGACAACTGTAATATAGAATATATATTAAAGATTTTAAGCACAGTCATGGAGCATTCACAAGAGCCAAGAATATACAATGCTCATGAAGGAAGACTGGTGCCTAATCGATGGTATAGCACAGGTCTGAAGACTGGGTTTGTGATGAATCCATTAAGCAGCAAAAAACTCCTCAACACTTTCCTCGTCATGGCTTTGTGTTCACCCGTTAACTTTGCTTTATACTTCAAAATGCCTCTTATTACTCCCAAATTATTGTGTTCCTTTTGAAAATTTTAGGTCTTAATTAATATGAACAATGTTTATAAAGATATGTTAAATGAACAGCTATAAATCAGCAAGGGGTGACTGCACATTGCAGTCTGACCCTGATGTCTTTTAATATTGGCAATAAAATACAAAATCTGAAGCAGCATTATCAATTCCACATCATTTTTCTGAAACAGTTAAAAATTCTTGGTAAACTTCCAAACAAACATGAAAAGGCTTATCATCCTTTCATTGACATGATAGTTTCATTCTTGAATAATTGAAAATTTGTATTTTTTGGAGTACAGGCAAGTGCTAGATGCAGATAATCACAAATATGCTTTTCATCTACATCAATTTGGAGAGAACATTTTATTTTTGGGTTTTTTTTGCCATACCCATTTTATTATTTCTACAATTTGAACATATATATCTTTTTAATATAATTTTTATTTTGATCAGAGTGGCTTACATATTGTTGACAATAATATTTTAGGTACATATTTACATAAAATCAGGGGGGATTCCCATCACCAAATTGTCCTCCCTACATCTCCGTTTTTGTTCTACTTCCCATATCCTCTTCCCTCAACCCCAGGTTTGCTAGAATATGTGGTCCCCTCTGTATCTAGCCTACTAGCCTACTACTTAGTAGTCTTGCGCCTGTTTGGTCCTGAAGTCACGAGTAGTTCTACGTCTTTCAGTACAAAGGAGGTTGTCACGCTCCTTGACCTATATCCCGTATTGCTAATGCATCACTCATTATGGAAATCAAAAATGACTCTTTTTTTAATATTAATATTTCTTAAATAGAAAAATAATATTTCTTGAAAACCATTAAACTAGTAGAAAAAGGAAGTAATTTATGGTTATCTTCTGATTTCAAGTCATCCCCTTCCTCATTCTCTGGCTGAACTCTTTCTGCCTGGATTCAGAAATCCAGAACTGGATCATGTAGGATCACACAAAATGCAAAGATCTGTTTCTTCTCAACTACTGGGAGCCAGGGAGCTCAATAGGCTGAGGTCCTTCTTTACATGCAATAGACCAAGATTCAATTCTGGTACTAAATATGAACCCCCAGGCACTGCCAGGGAGTACAGAGTCAGGAGTAGTCTCCAATCACTCTCAGATAATTCATCTCCCCCAAACACACACATAAACCATATAACTTGTGTAGTTGGTGGCCACAGCCTGACCATCTTGGCATTGTCCTTAAGTCTTATTTATTAAACAGTTCATTTGAAATTAGAAAAACAAGGGCCAGAAAGATAGTAAAGTGAACAGTGCATTTGCCTTGCACATGGCAGACCCAGGTTTGATCACCAGTACTCCCTATAGTCCTAAGAACTTTCCAGGAGTGATCTCTGAGCACAGAGCTAGTAGTAAGCGCTGAGCACCAACCACCAGATACACTGCTCCACACCCCCTGCCAAAAAAAAAACAAAAAACAAAAAACAAAAACAAAAACAAATAAATAAAGCCCTTCAAATGTTTTAAAGTACAGAAACAATATTGCTGCATACTTAACTGAAGGAAAGCCTGGTAAGATTAAAGATGGAGTTGTGAAGGCAGGGGTGTGGGGAGAAGGAAAGAGAAGATGACAAATTGAACATGATGAAATTAGTTTTTTCTTTATCCCATAAAGTTTTTGACCTATCTCACAACCCCCAAATTTTTATATACAATTCAATTCACTTCTTCTAAAGAAAAAATAAAGGTTTTTAAAGTTTCCCATATAAACAATTGTTCTGTTTACAAAATTACCATTTTGTAATTAAAAATTAAATTTGGGAAAGGGTTGAGGTGTGATGCTCGGGGTTTACCCCTGTCTCTGTACTCAAGAACTACTTTTGGCAGTGCATTTAGGAGTGATGAGCACATGGAATGCAAACTCGAGTTGGCCCTATGCAAGGCATATTCCCTAACCACTGTGTGCAAGGCAAATGCCCTACTATCATTTTAGTCCAAAATGTTTGAACTGATATTTTGGATTTTTGTTTGTTTGGTTTTTGGGCCACATCCAGTATGCTCTGGGATTACTCTTGCTTCTACACTCAGTAATTACTTTTGTCAGTGCAGGCAGGGAGACCATATGGGATACAAGGATCTGGTTGGTTGCATGCAAGGTAAGCAGCCTACCTGCTACACTATCACTCCTGCCTCTCCTTTGTTTTCTTGCACTTCATAGGTGACAAGGTGTGCTCCAAGCTTGGTAGAGACAAGCTTTTAGTTCCACGTGTTTTTATGCTTATTTTGTGTGTATATGGATGTTGCAAAGAGCTAAGGTGATGTTTGCTGCAGATGTGGTTTGGGGCCAGAGCACAGCCCAAAGAAGCATCCTGAGAAATTTAATTGCTCATTTCTCTGCTTTTGTCTATTCTTGGACTAATGGACATTCATTGCTGTGGGAAATTGCATGACTAATTAGGCCAAAATGATAGTGCAACGGGCTTAGCACATTCTTACATGCAGGAGGTTCAATCCCTGGCATCACATGGCCCCTAAACACTAATGGGAGTGCACAGTGTGACTAAAAAATATAGGAAAATAAAAAAAAAAGCACATGAAGCAAGTTGGTCCCACCTAAGAGCTATACTTTGAAACCATACTTGGGCCTCTAATGATGCAGCAACCCTTTGCTTCCATTGTGCCTCTTCCCTACAGTACTGATTCTTCATCTTTTCTATTTTTCAAGTGTTGAAATTCCATCTATTCTCATGCTACATAAAAAAAATGGAATGCTTTTAATCAGAAAAGTAGATCTTACTTTAAGGAATAAGTGTATCTCTGAAAACAATGGGAGAATGCCATCAACCTCAGGAACAAAATGTTATCTCTCCACCCTTGTTTCCTTTTCTTTTTCCTAACTTCTTCTTTTTTCTTTTTCTTTTTTTCCCCTAACTTCTTGTGGCTTCCTGTTTGCTAGGCAGAACAGAGCCCCAGTTCCAAGAGAGAGGACTGAACTTATCTAAGTAGCTTAGATAATACCCGTTGGTCAAGAACAGCTGAAATGGCTAAGTAGGAATTAGATTTAGCCAATGCCTAAAAGAACTGGCCAAATTAAAACATAGACCCATTGAATTTTAAACACGAATGTCAATAGATTCAGGACAAGGATTCTTGAAATAGACGAGACTTATGATTCATAATCACAGCTCACACTGTCTCGAGTTTGTAGGCTGCAGCTAACATGGGAGAAGGGCAATTTCTCTCCTGGAGTTGTGAAAGACAGAACTGGTCATAGAGCAAGGGAGCCAAGATGACCAAGAGAACTAGGGACTAAAAAGGGAGAGAGGGGATATCATGGGGGGGGGGGAGGACAAAGGGGAAAAAGGAAAAGAGAGAGGGAGAGGGAGAGGGTGGTAGAAGGGAGAGAGAGAGAGAGAGGGAGAGGTGTGTGAGAGAGGGGAAGAGAGAAGAGGAGAGGAGAGGAAGAGGAGAGGGAGGGCAGAGGAGAGAAGGGGAGAGGAGAGGAGGGGAGGGAAGAATAATGCCAAACAAAAAGTTTCTGCAGCACTTAATGAATGAAGTTCTCCATTTCATTAGCGAAACCCGCCCTCACTTTTGCTTGCCTCTCTAGAAAGTTCTCTCAACTGGTGTTCCTGCCTTTCCTTCACTTTTCAGGCTGTTTAACCAAACCTAGAAAAAGAGGCTTTCTTTCAGAGAAACTTTTTTTCCCCTGATTTTTTTTATTTTTGTTTTCTTTTACAGAGACAGTTTATCCTTTCAGGAGCACTCCTCCAAAACATGCTGAAGTCATTTCAACACCCCATCACTACCCCCTGCCCCAGGGAAATCCAAACCCATACACGCCCCCACTCCCTGCCACGCACAGCTAGCTGCCCAGCAGTGGGCACGCCCCGCACTCCACTTGGCCCATCCTGAAATTCTCCTGGCTGTCAGTCGGGAGGGCTGCGCTGGGCTGGGCTGGGCGGGCTAGGGGGCAAGCAGAGAGCTTGGCACCGAGCGGCAGATCGCAGGACCGCTCGCTCGCCGGCAAGAGGGGGCGAGGGGGCGCGCAGAGAGGAGCGCGGAGAGGAGCCCGCAGCTCAGCTCGGGCAGGCAGACGCCGGGCGCCCGGCACCGCCACCGCCACCATGGGCGAGGGCAGCCGGGTGTGCTCGGGCTACTACGGCCTCAACCGCAGCTTCGTGGAGCCCTTCGCGTGCCCGCGGCGCGGCGAGGGCGCCTCGCTCGTCTACTGCTGCGGCTTCGCCGACCTCAAGTACTGCTGCAGCGAGCCGGGCAGCTACTTCCCCTACAAGCACAGCTACATGTGGAGCCTCAGGTGGGCGCGGGGCGCGCAGGGGGCGGACGGGGCAGGACGCCGAGGACCCCGAGCACCACCCCGGGCGGAGCAGCCTGGCGGGACTCGGGGCTCCCCGCGGAAGCCGGGACCCGCCCCTGCTTGGGGAGGTTGGAACTGGGGGTTCCTTCGGGGACGAATTCCACGCCGAGACCCCGCGCTAGGCACTCGGGAAGGGGCACGGAGCGCATTGCTGCCCCCGAAGCATCCCTACTCTGGGTGCATCACACCCCTGCCCCCGGGAGCACTTCTGTCCCGACATCCCCGTGTCCGCACGCGGGTTTCTCCCGCTGCTCTTAGGCTTGAGGCTCTGGAAAAAAAAAACACCACATAACCTAGGGACAGCTCTCTCTCTCTCTCTCTCTCTCTCTCTCTCTCTCTCTCTCTCTCTCTCTCTCTCTCTCTCTCTCTCTCTCTCTCTCTCTCTCTCTCTCTCTCTCTCTCTCTCTCTCTCTCTCTCTCTCTCTCTCTCCTCTCTCTCCTCTCTTTCTCTCTCTCTGTCTCTCTCTGTCTCTCTCTGTCTCTCTCTCTCTCTACCTCTACCTCTGTCTCTCGTCTCTCTCTCACTCTCTCTCCTCTCTTTCTGTCTCTCGTCTCTGTCTCTCTTCCTCTTCTCTTTCCTGCCTCTTTTTGTCTCTCCCTCCTCACTCTCTCCCTCTCCATCTCACTCTCTCTGTCTTTCTCGTCTCTCTTGTCTGTCTCTCCCTCTTCTCTTTCTTGCCTCATTATGTCTCTCTCCTTTCTCTCTCCCTCTCTCGTCTCACTTGTCTCTCTTCCTCTCCCTCTTCTCTTTCCTGCCTCTTTATATCTCTCTCCCTCCTCTTTCCCTCTCTCTCGTCTCACTTGTCTCTTTCTGTCTCTCTCTTCCTCTCCCTCCTCTCTCTTTCCTGCCTCTTTATGTCTCTTCCTCTCTCTCTGTCTCTCTCTCTCTGTCTCTCTCTCTCTGTGTATGTATGTATGTCTCTATCTTTCCTCTTTCTGCCTCTGTCTCTTCTCTGAGTCTATCTCCTCTCTGTCTCTCTCTGTCTCTTCTCTGTCTCTGTCTCTCTCGCTCTGTGTGTGTGTGTGTGTGTGTGTGTGTGTGTGTGTGTGTGCGTGTGTGTGTATCTTTCCTCTTTCTGCCTCTGTCTCTTCCCTGAGTCTATCTCCTCTCTGTCTCTCTCTGTGCTCTCTTTGTGTCCCCCCACACCCACCCCTTTGCCAGGACCATAAGGTGCTGGGCCAGGAGGGAAGGCTGCTTCCAGAGTACCTGCCAGAGGAGCTTAGGATCACACCTGTACTCTGCTTATACAAAGCATGCACTATCTTCAGGGCCAACGACCTCTCTTTTCTGTAGCATCTGCTGTAGAGTAGTTAAAATCTCTTTGGGGGAGAGAAAGAATTGACTACATTCTTTAGATCTCAAAGGGGCAGGGAGATAGTATGGGGGTTTAGACATTTCTTGCAAGAGATCCTTCTAGCCACACCAACCTGAAGAGAGCTAGGAGTAAGCTGAGTACCGTAGTTTGTGCGTGGCCAGAACCCCTAACCTCATCTTCCCTCAATAGTGTGTGTGTGTGTGTGTGTGTGTGTGTGTGTGTGTGTGTGTGTGTGTGTGTGTGCTCTGATGGCTTGATAATGAATCCTTGTAGAATGGAGGTGTGCAGAGAGGGAGAGTTGGGTTACGCCCTCTACAACCTTTCCAGGTAGCCCTCTTTGCAACACCTGGGCCATTTGGTCATTCCTGAAAAGTAAAGAGACTGTCTAAGGTGGAGTTTTCTTACCATTTTACTCCCCTTAAAACTGATGGAAAAATTGTTCCCGCCCACTATTTCTGCAGGTGCAGGCATTTTAATTTTTAAGTCCTGTCCTGTCTTTACTCTAAAAGTTTGCAAATGTGAGTTGGACTCTGTTAACTTAGAAACAGTAAGTGGGACTGGGGTGGGGAGGTGTGAAGAGAAGCACTCCTTCCTACCTTACCACCAATGATCTTATAAAACAATTAGTTCACTTTAAAATAATTTTTATTTTAGGCATCATCATTTACAACGTTATTTATCATTTTTAGGCATACCATATTTCCACACCAGTGCCTTCACCAGAGTCCACTTTTCTCTCCCAATGTTCCTAATTTCCTTCCCACCCACAAGCCTGCTTTTGAAACAGGCACTCTTGCAGTTAACTTTAGGCATTGTGGTTTACAGTACTGTTACTAATCAGTGAAACTAATTAGTTATTTGTTTTTGTTGTTTGCATTGTGAGGTTACACTCTGCGATCCTCAGGTTTTATTTTGTTCGCAAAAATCACTTTTGTGGCACTTAGGGGATCCTCTGGAATTCCAAGAATAGCACCTGGGTCTCCCGCATGCAGGACAAGTGCCTACTAGCTGTACAATTGCTCTGGCCCCAAAACAATTAGTTCTTGTCTGTAGAAAAGAGAAGCACTACAGGTAAGAAAAGTTTTCTTTCCCAAAACTCAAAAATTGATATGACGCAGAATTTGCCACACACCCAAATTTATAGCAGAGGATTCTACATATTATTTCAGAAAGCAAAAAAAAAGCAATTTTATGTATTGTTAATTTAAAAAAATCTCAGAAGTGGTAGTAATATATCAGCTTAAACACAAGAAGTTATATTGGAACAGAATCTCAGGAAATAAGGTTTATCCTTGTTACTTGGGAAAGCAATGCATATTGCACTGGCATTTGTATGTGTGTTTTTAAAAAAATCCCATAAAACACACAGGTTAGAATCTTTGTTATTATTAGTAGAGGCAGCAAGTTCAGAAAAGACTGGAGCTCCTATGTCAAATGTCTGGAATCCCATTTTCTTGGATTGTTTTTATGTGACTAAGATATACAACCTTCCCAAGATAATGAAGGCCCAAAGGAGCAAATAGCTTGTTTAATTCAGCACTGACAAAACCGGTTCAGCCCCTGGGAAATATAAAAATAATTTCAACTGATGGTGTCAGTCCTGGCCACATTAAATTTGGGAATTCTGTTAGCTATTAAGCTCTGAGAATGCAGCAAGGAGGTAAAAATAGCTTAATTTTCCTTGTTATCTTAGCTCTCCATCTCCAATTCAAAATGTTAAACTGTACCTTTATATCTACTTACCTACCTGCTTGCCTACTACATATCTATATTATCTATCTATCTATCTATCTATCTATCATCTATCTTTCAATCTATTTATCTATTTATCCATTTATTTATCTCTATTTCTACCTACCTACCTATCTATCTATCCATCCATCTATCTATCTATATCTATCTCTATATCTATTTTTGTGGGTTCCAGAAGTCATCAGTATCTATACTGAGATTCTGAAGTTGCTGATGAATCAAGTGGTAGCTCTTCCTGGGTACCTGAGTTGCTAAGTAGGAAAATTGTGTTATTATGTGGTAGCAGCTTCACTCCTCTCTTCAGGTTTGAAAGCAAGCTATCATATTGGTACTAGAGGAAAGGATAATTCTATTTATTTTCTATGTTTACCCGACCATATTTTTTTCTCTTATAATCTCAACTACTAGGAGGTCCTTAATTCCCTAATTTTGAGGAACTAAAAAAGCACAGGGCTACCTGGGAGAGAAAATTCAGCAAATGCTCATTGAAGTGAGTATTTTAAGAGATTCATGGAGTTCCAGCTTTATTTAGAGGCTATTTTTAAAGTTTTTTTCAAGTCAAAAGTAATGTTTCTGTAAAGTAGAGCAATGACTTTGAAACTCATTGAAAACTGATTTTTTTATTTTTTTGGTTTTTGGGTCACACCAGTGATGCTCAGGGGTTATTCCTGGCTATGCACTCAGAAATTGCTCCTGGCTTGAGGGAGCATCTGGGATGCTGGGGATCAAACCCAGATTCATCCTGGGTCAGCTATGTGCAAAGCAAGCACCATACCACTGTGCTATCACTCCGACTCCTGAAATAATGATTTAATCATATAAAGAACCTATGTTTATATAAGAGAACGCAGAAGCATCATGCCCTTTTTATGACTTTACTTCAAATTGTCTCATTTGTTTAAAGATTTTTTTATATTTAAAGCTTACTGTATTTGTTCAATTTAAACCAACACTTTACTTTTTTTGTTGTTGTTCTAGGTGATGCTCAGACATTACTCCTGGCACTACACTCAGGAATTACTATTGGCAGTGCTCAGGAAATCATATGGGATGCCAGTAATCGAACCCATGTTTTACTTTTTTTGTTTGTTTGTTTTGGGTCATACCTGGCCACACTCAGGGGTTATTCCTGAGCTCTGAGCTCAGAAATCGCCCCTGGCAGGCACTGGAGACCATATATGATGCCAGGATTCAGATCACCAGCCATCTTGGATGGACTGCATACAAGGCAAACACTCTATTACTGTGCTATCTCTTCGGTACCCCACGTTTTACTTTTTTATTTTTTGGTTTTGGAGTCACATCTGGCTGTACACAAAGGTAACTCCTGGCTCTGCCTGCACTCAAGATCACTCCTGGCAGGTTTGGAAGACCTTATGGGATGCCAGGGATCCAGGTCAGCTGTGTGCAAGGCATATGCCCTGCCCACTGTACTATCACTCCAGGCCCCCAGTTTTAGTTTTTTTAGGAGACCAGACCCAAATGATTGGGCCTGAAGCAGAGGCACATTGAGAATTAAGAAAACATGACAGATACAAGAGAGAAAAGCATGGGGTCAGCAGGGTCCTCGCCTCATGGACTGAAAAACACTGACTCTCCTCCACTTTCAGTATTTATTACTCAGTAACAACATGGCGGAAGGACAATAACTATATATATATATATATTGCTATATATATATATATATATTGCTAAACAACCGTAAATGGATCTTTAAATCTTAAAAAGGAGTGTGTGAAGAAAAGAGGAAGCTAATGTAAAGTCTAGATTATTGTCTTCCTCCAGGAACTGTGGCAGACAAAAGGGTGAATACAGGATTGTTACCAGCAGAGTGTTCCCTGAGGATACTGGCTTTCTGTTAATTTAGAAATTAAGAGCCTTTAAATCACCTTTTCCAACCCTTTTCCTTGGACTATCAACTCTAATTAAACTTATGAATTCCTTTTCAGTTGAAGATTTTCCCTTTAGATTTCCCAAGCTGTACTTGGAGCCACAAGAGGCTGCTCCCCTATGCCAACTGATGGTTTGGTGCTCAGACCCATGCTCAAGTCTGGTGGTGCTGGAGGAAACCCTAGTTGGGATCTATTAGGGAGATACACTCCAGTATTTTTGGGAATCATACAGTATTTTGGATCAAACTTGGGTTGATACACCTGTGATAAAACAGTGGTAGGGGGTTTGCCTTGCACACTACTGAGCCGGGACGAACCTGAGTTCAATTCTTGCATCCCATATGGTCCCCCTGAGCCTAACAAAAAGTGATTTCTGAGCGCAGAGCCAGGAATAACCCCTGAGTTTTGTCAGGAGTGGCTCCAAAACAACAAAACATAACAAAACAAAATAGAAACAACAGAAAACCATGGACTCAGCTCTCAGTTCTAAGGTTACTGTAGGAAATGGGATTCTAAAGGCTGTAGCAGCAGAATATAGGCGCATTGGTGGTGGTTTTAGTGTGATAACACATACTTTTCAGAAATTGTACTGCTAAAACACATGTGTAAACTATGTTAGTTCAGTTGTAAAGTTAACTAAAAATTTAGAACCATACAGAAACCCTACCAAAATAGACCTGAGAACTAAAAATTAGCTACATCCTTAATTTTTAGAGAAAAGCACAAAGATTTCTTCCTTAGTATAAAAATCATGGATGTTAAACTCTTTTAGAAAGTAAAAACTCATAGAAAACATGAAATTTATGTAACTGTCACAAATATTGTGTTCCTTAAATTCAAACCTTATTTTTTTAAATAGTTGCTTAGGTAATAGATCAGTAAATTATACCTCATATAAATGTCACCCTAAGAATTTGTATTTATCATAATATGAGAATGCTCACCAAAGACAATAGAAATGGAAGGAAGTTATGAGTTATAAGTGGGGTGTGCTGTTAGGAAAGGAGGAGTATAGGTGAGGGCCACTATAGCAATAATAGTTGGAAATGTTCACACTAGACAAGAAGTGCTGAAAGGAGGTTAATTGATAAGATTGATAACACCTTCAGTAACTGTATCACAAAACACTGTGCTTAAAGGAAGAAAGAGAAAGAAAGAGAAGTATTTGTTGTAGAGGCAAATGGTGGGAGGGACGAAGGGAAAATGGGAAAATGGTCACAGAAAATGAACACTAATGATGGAATGGGTGTTGGAAAATTGCATGACTGCAGCTTAATCATCAACAGTTTTTTAATTCTGTATCTAATGGCAATTCAATACATTTTTAAAAAGAATTTCTGTTTCTGGCAAACATTTGTTTCTCAATTTTTGCAGAAATAAATCCTTCTGTAATAATCTAAAAAGAGGATTATTCAACTGAGATTTTTTGTTGAATGATGCTTAGAGAATCCAGTGACCTATTACCTATAATATGAATACTCATAATGTTCTGCATTAATATTAGAATATAAATAATAGAAAAATATAGAAAACTTTTGATAGACAAAAAGTGACATGTGGATTTTAATCATATACTATTTATACTAAACTATTATTTGATGGTGAATGACAGAATAAGAATTAAATGAACAAACATTTTCTTTAGTTGATGTGCAAACCAGTTAATATGACTGTCATATGCCTCTTTGTTTTTCACAGCATTGGCGCCCTAATTGGACTGGGGATTGCTGCTCTTGTTTTACTTGCATTTGTCATCAGCGTCTGTGTCCTTTGCTATTTATTTCTGTATACAAAGCCTCAAAGATTAGACAGTGGCCTTAAACTTCAACATCTAGCCACTTCTCCTACTCAAGAAGGTAATTAGTATTCATTATTTGCAACCAATTACCTGTACTTTTTTTTTTTTCAAAAGAATAAACTGCACCTAGGTAACAGATCATATAATTAAACAGTGAAGTGATGCCTTTTACAAATTCAGTTCATTGTGTTTTTAAAAACATTCAGATCAAATTTGTTCTCCAAGATAAAATAGTGCTAAAGAAAAACTGTGGATTATAAAGAATTCTTTTTGTTTGTTTGTTTTGAGCCACACCTGGAAGTGCTCAGGAATTATTCTTGGCTGTGTGCTCGTGGATCACTCCTGAAAAATGCTCAGAAGACTATTGTTATGTTGGGAATCAAATCCAAGTGGGCAGAGAGCAAAGCAAATGCCCTGTTATTATATCTTTGCTCCACCCCTTATAAACAATTATCATTAAATAGAGTAAAGTGATCTAATAAATTTAATATATTTAAGAGAAATTATGCTTACGGTAAAAAAAAGCAGACTATCAAGAATTATTGTGAAAAAATAAACTGGTTCAGTAACTTTATTTTAATATATTTATGCTTCTTTAAATTATAAAGATTTTATATTCTTGGAATTTAGTTTATTTTTATTTCAGTCCACTCTTAATATTAATCAGGGATTTCTCTTGATTTTATGCTCAGGGATCTATCTGGAGTGTTTAGGAAACCATGTCTGGTACTAGTGATTGAAACAAGATTGACTGCATATAACACAAACACCCTACATATTTACTATCTCTCCAGGGTTTTTTTTGTACAAATTACTTCATTGAAAGACCACATATCACATAGTTGATGTAATTTATCATAATACATTTGTTTCCAGGTAAGTAGGAGAGAAATTATTAAAAAGAAAAGAAAGAAGAAAAGAGTACAGCAACAAGAAAATTTGTGGAAGTTATTATATCTCTCAATGAGATCATTAAGTCTTTGTTAAAAGTTTAATAAACTCTTGTTGCTGTAACCATTCTGTTATGTTATGTTTTTTATTTCTTAACATTAGGTGGCTTCAGATACATATTGGCATCTAAGTTGGTGTGTTCCTATAGGGATGATAGTATTAAAAAATTGAAGGTGTCATGTGGCCACTAATGGAGTTGCTCACTCCAAGAATTCCAAGCACTTTTGATGGTACTGTGGCTTTTGTGGGCATGGTTTCAGCTGCCAGGGTTTCCAGAAGTATGTGATGGTGGGGAGGATACCCACACTTACTCCAAAGAAGTCCTGGTGATGTCAGCCCAAATACCAGCATACCTGGAGTTTGGTTAGATTGGTATCTCTGCAAAGAATCATAAATGAGAGATGAAGCTGGGCCATTGTTAAAGCAGCAGTTTTGGGTACAACTGCTGTGTTTTCAACAGGGTTAAATCTCTAGTTTTATTCTTGAAATTTAAATGTTTTTGAAGAAACCAAAAATATATAATATGAACAATTAGCAAATATATCTAATAATTTTGTGTTGTGTTACTCTGAAAAGGTATCTACGCATTTCTAATAAACCTATGGTCTATTGAATTCAGAGCAGGTATGTAAAATAATTCAGTCACATAAAAATTCAAAGACAATAATCTTTGTTCTTGAATAGAAGACAAACTGACAGAGGTATGTGTCTCTATATGTCTGTGTGTATACTATCAGCATAAAATAGAATAAATGACATATGGCTTATGGAACTTATTTTTATGTTTTTAATTATTAAGTGTTATACAAATTTTGTTGTCATTGTGAAACTCAAAAATAATTCTTTGAATTTTTGTGAATATATATTTCTATTAGTATATTTAAAAAGTTACCATCATAAATTTAATTCTGGGACATACTGTATATTTAATATATACATTTTAAGAAATATTGGATAGATATAAACATGTAGATTTTACATACTAGTATAAATATATGTAAAACATGAAATATGTAAAGTATAGAAAAAGATACAAATGCTTACACATGTATTTATTTATTTGTTTAATTTTGGGCTATACCCATGGTGCTCAGGGATCACTCCTGGCAAGGTTCCAGGAACATGGTGTGATGGGTATCAAATTGGACATGTGCATGGCAAGAGCCTAACCTGTTATACTATCTTTTCAGTCCCTCTAGTTACATTTTTAATTTTACTTATTTATATATATTTTTATCTTTTCAGTCCCTCTACTAATATTATATTTTAGTTGGGGGTATGTAGGGTACATTAAGCAGTGCTTATGGGATATTTTTGTGATTCTCAGGGGTCACTCCTTGGAAGTTTCTGGGGGTGGGAAAGATTAAACTTTGGTCCCCCTATATCCAAAACATGTGCACTACCCCTCTCAGTTTTTTTCTAATCCTCATTAACTTCAGGAAGAATATGAAGACTGTTTTGAAAAAATTGAGAAAATTCTCTGTCCATATGCTCTACTTTAGTTGAATTTTGAGATATATTTATGAGGCATATGTTCTGCAGTCTTATTAGACTGATGGATATAGCTCTAGTTTTCTCTGCAGAAGAGAGTCCTCTAGGGGATGACTGAGCCACATTCATTTACTAACTTCTGAAGCATCCTTTGGAGATTGCAGAGTCAAACTGAAAAGGTTGTTAGCTGATTTTAGTATCAACCTGGTATCTCTGCAGGTAAAGTCAAGTCCTAGATTATGATCTTAATTCTTTAATTTTTAAAATAGCAAGTGCCCATTGTTACCATGTCTAAGAATCACTTAGTGGTATGATTTAAAATGCACATTCTAGACTCTACTACTCCCCATAGACACTACTTTTTAAATTAATATATTTTAATACCATTTTTATTGGTGAGTAAGGATTTAAAATACTACTAATTATGCATACATCATTCTAATATCACATTCATTATCAAGAAGCACTTCTATAGTGTCCCAGAGATCCCTACCTTACCACCATCTTCATCCTTAGTTCTGTAGATAAATGTTTCAGTTCTGACAACTTTGATCCCTTGTTTTCTTTGTATGTTTCTTTTTAATCTCATATTTGGGATAAATTTCTCTTTCCTTTTTCTTTATTTTAGAGACAGTAGCACATAGAATTCCACAAAATTATAAATCTATGTGGGGCTGGAGCGGTGGCACAAGTGGTAGGGCATTTGCCTTTCACACGCTAACCTAGGACAGACCACTGTTCTATCTCCTGGTGTCCCATATGGTCCCCATGCCAGGAGCGATTTCTGAGTGCATATCCAGGAGTAACAACTAAGTGTCACCGGATGTGGCCCAAAAAGCAGAAAAAAAGAAAGTTATAAATCCATGATAAATTGATAAAGTAAATTTTTCCAAAATTATATTTTACAGTTATATTAATTTTAAAATAGTATTATGAATAATTTTATGCATGTTAAGTTTTATATAAAGTAGGTAAATCTACAAATGTAAAATATAGTAATAGTTAAGAGAACTAAGAAAAATATAAGGGAAGAAACCAAATAGAATAGAATAAAATAAAATAATAAATAATGTGTTTTATTTTATAAAGGGGAATATTTATGTTAGGAAATATCACATTATAGATATTGCTTAAGTGTCTGTGTCAATGAATAAAGGATTATAATAAAAATCTCTATTGGGAGGGAGTGATAGTACTGAGAGTAGGTCATTTGCCTTACATGTGGCCAATCCAGGTTCAATCCCTGGCATCTCACATGGTCTCCAGAGTCCAGAAGTGATTTCTGAGCAAAGAGCCAAGAGTAACCCCTAGGGCCACCAGGTGTGGCTCTGACTGGAAAAGAAAACTATATGGATATCAAAAATTAACTGATTAGATTTATAAAATTCAATTAAGTGAATTTTACTTGGTTATTGCAGACACATACAATCCCTCAGTAGGAGTGAACAAACTTTTTTTAATCTAATAGAGGACACCCATAGGCTGCAGGAGTGAATTCCATTATCAATATCAAGGGCCTACTGGTTTGTTTTTCCTTTTAAAGAAGCTCCTTTAATACTTTTGCTACACTGATTTCAAGTCTATGAGTTGCCTAAGCTGTTGCATATCCCTGAAGATTTATTATTGTACTTTCAGGCTTGAATGATTACTGGTTAGATAAAGTATTCTTGGTGATATGCCTCCATTTTTTTTGTTTGTTTGTTTATAGAGTCTCAATTTGATAAATCTGCTGTGGCTCTGATGGGATTTCCTTTGTGTGTAAATTACTTTTTTCATCTTGCTGATTTCAATATTCTTTCTCTATCTTTGAACTTTGTTATTCTGACCACAATGTATTGAGGTGTTCTTATTTGAGTCTGTTTTGGCTGAAACCGTTCCAGACTCTTGGATCTTGGTGCCTGTATTTCTTAACACTGAGAAATATTTATTTATAATTTCTTTAATTACTTTTTCTTCATTAACTTTCCCTTGATCATCACATAATTCTCTAGTGTGCCTTTATTTATTTTCAGACTTTTCCTCACCAGTTGTTTGTGTATTCTGTGCTTTCCTCCATCTCATCTTGGATATTCCTATATTCCTCAGTTTCTCTTGCTTTCCTACTCAGAGCTTCTAGTGAATTGTTTTTTAAAATGTAACTTACCATGCTTTTTCTTTCAGCCTGTAGCTTTCTTAGTTTGTCTCATACTTTCTGGTGTGTTGCTGACTGTGGGTCATTGCTTTTTTGAACTTATTTACTTTCCTCAAATAGCACCTCTAAAGTCAGTGTTTGAGGATTTATTGAGTTGATTGTTGCTAGTTGATTTTTCTTTTTATTTTAAACTTTATTTATTGATTGATTGGGTTTTGGGCAAATGCCCTACCTCTGTGCTATCTCTTTGCCTCTGCTAGTTGATCTTTCTGGATTATTTATTTATTTTCTTTGCTCATTGAGCTTGGTGGGCTTCTACCTCTGTTGAGTTTTCTGTGCTCCTACTATGCTGCAGGTAGTTAACCCTACTATGAGTCTCTGAGAAATTAGGCTAGAATTGTTCTTTTCTTTCCTTGCCCAGGAAATAAAATATGAGCAATGTAAAATTTGATGAAAAGCTGTCATGTGGCCATGGATGTAGCCAAACACTTCAGGTACAGTAGATGTGGGGCACATTAAAGTGGTGGAGAGACTTCATTTTTAACAAGTGGCTCTTCTTCATTTTATCATTTCTCCCTAGTTATCTACATTCCACATAACAGCCATAGTGGGCCTGTTAAAAACCATAGTCTCAAAGACAAATACCAGATGATCTCACTCATAGGTGGTATATAAAGACAAAGCAAGAAAATAGACAATATCCATGAAGCAAACCCTTAGTTTTTTATTTTATTTTATTTTTTTTACCCTCTAACCTCTCCCCCAAACCCTTAATCTTAAATATAGAACTGAGATTACCAGGGGAGCAGGTTTTGAAGTGACATATTTAGGAGACAAGAATGGGCTGAAAAGATCCTATGATTATGGTGAAATGATATGGATGTTTAGGTAGTATGTGCATTCTGGTACAATTCTACCCCAATTTTTGGCCAGAGATAGAGCATGGAGGTAGGGCATGCCTTGCATGTAGAAGGACGGTGATTCAAATCCCAGCATCCTATATGGTCCCCTGAGCCTGCCAGGAGCGATTTCTGAGTATAGAGCTAGGAGTAACCCCTGAGCACTGCCAGGTGTGATCCAAAAACAAAAACAAAAACAACACAAAATTCTACTCCTGTATCACTTACACTTTTATAAGTCAATATTGCATCATTTAAGACCCCTGTCCAAGCCAGGGTATGTTGCTCTTCGATACAAAACCATAATTACTGCTGGTCTCTTTCAATTGATAAGATAGTCTGGATTGTGACCTAGCATTCCCATTTATGCTAAGATTTGTGTTGTTCCCTGAATCTTTTGCCTCTGGGCTCTTCTACATGCTCTCTTCAATGTTACAGAATGCTTTCCCCATAGACTTTCATTTTTCTTCATTCTTTATTGTATTATAGGGGCTACCCTTGACAGTGCTGGGGAAAAGTGAAGGAGAATTGGGGTATTTCATCACTGTTTTTTATTATTGTTATTCATTTCATTATTTTATTGCCCAGAGGACTTCCAAAACTTTGAAGAAATTGGGGGGGGGGTGGAATGTTGGAAGGTGGTCCTAGGAATGAAACTGAGGCATAAGCTCTGACACTTGAACTGTCACACAGTCCATTCCTTAAGTCTTCATCTTTCCGGATTTCTCGCTCTTGGTCTCACTTTTAATTCCCTCAACATTTTATAATCTTTTTTTTTTTTTATGGGTCACACCTGGCAGCACTCAGGAGTTACTCCTGGCTCTACGCTCAGAAATTGTTCCTGGCAGGCTCGGAGGACCATATGGGATGCCGAGATTCGAACCACCATCTTTCTGCATGCAAGGCAAATGCCTTACCTCCATGCTATCTCTCCTGCCCCAACATTTTATAATCTGGATTATTTTTACTTTCTGCTAAGAATTTGCCTTTAACATGCAATCTATTTTACTTATAATATCTTTATCTCTTTTTCTCTCCAACTAGAAAAAATATTCCAAGGAAATAGGCAATGTTTTCTTGTTAATTGTGTATAATCAGTTCCAAAATACATAAAGGCCAGAGAACTAGAGTAAGTGTTAAGACATTGAGATCTCAGGTCAAGTCCTGGTACTGCATGTGATCCCCTTTAACATCCCCAGGAGTAAGCCCTGAGCACTGCTGTGATTGGACCAAACAAACAAACAAACAAACAACATATGTTTATTAATAAGATGAGTAAAGTAGTAGGCATGGCTGTTGGAAGTGACCAGAGCATGGTTATTGTCACCTTTACAGTCATCAAACATTTGCTGAATGCTTTCTGTATTCAATGGGTTCTGCTAAATAAAAATAAAATATTTTTCTGATTTTTTTCATAGAAACTGCTACAGCATTTTATTTCATATTGGTTCAAAAAACCTAGCAAATAGCACTATTTGGTTTATTAATTTGTCTTGTAGTTTTAGAGCTAAGGATAAATTTATTTTCATACTTCCTATATAGCTAGATAGTATGACTTTCTTAAAATGTTGTCTCTCTGCCTCTTTCAAAAACAAAGTTCTTTTCAGGTCACACAATTCTTTACATATATCTTTCTTGAATGCTTATTATTACTAAGGCAGGGTTTCATAAGATCATTGTCTTATTGCTCATTCCAAATTCAATGATTTTGTTTCTTTGGGTTGACTCATCCAGGTAAGTGAGACAAAGTAGAGTCTAGAACCAAAAAGCAATATAAATATCACTAAAACAGGAAGAGAAAAAAGCTTAATTTTTTTAATAAGCTTTAGAAGTAAAATTTTGTTTGTTTTGGGCATCCATACTTGGCTGTGCTCAGGCCTTACTACTGGCTCTGTGCTCAGGAATCACTCAGTTCCTGAGGGACCATATCCAGTGCTGGGGATCAAATTGATTTGGCAGCAAGTAAAGCTAGTGTCTTAGTCCTTCTACAGTTCTGTGGAACAGAAATGATAATTTTTTAAAGATTGCTGGATGCATTGTTAAATATGCATGTTCTCTTCCAATAACTACTCCACCAGAACTAGAGAGCTAGCTAGTGAGAAAACAGGTCTTTTATTCCACTTAAGGAATAGCTTTAAAGTTAGAAACATAATAAAATATTTGCATAATCAAACATTACATCAGCAGGAAAATTGATCTCACCAGTTTTTTTCTTTCAAACTCCCTGTTCTTAAGAATGAAACTCCCATTATTTTGGAATAATTTTTATAATAGACACCATTTTTGTTACAGGCAACTTAAATGGACCTGCAGTAAAATCAGTTTTTGTTCACACACTTAAGCTAAGTTATGACATTGGGTTTTATTTGTTGTTCTTCCTAGAAATGACAAAAGTTTAAATCTAAAATAGCTTGACTATTTACCAAGAAATTTCCTTTGTGTGTTTGTATTCTATGGCTTCCTTCTTCTTAATGCATGCAATATAAGGTCTTATACATTTTTCAATTGATTCTGAGAATAGCAGATCCTGGCTAGTTGCCTATAACCCAGATTTTAAACTGGACTTTCTTCAGGTCTCACTTTGTACAGATGTCCTATTGCTAGAAAATTGTGTCCATAATAACTTTCTTCCCTTTAACTTCTGTGCCTTGAATTATGACTGTTTTCAAAGCCAATATTTAGAAGAATACCAGGGTTTATAAATTGCACTGTACAGGACATATATTTCTGAACAGAAAATGACTGGGTGAAGGACACCTTTTTTGAGTAGACCCTCCTGAGGACAAGGACTCTTAGCAAGCTGCAGAACTAAAGGCTGATTGGGAAGCACTCCAGTGGGTGAATACCTGCTTCTCAAACCTTTCTTTAAAGCAGTTCCCCCAAATGAGTAATACTGTCACTTGTGGGGCACAGGTGAAATCCAAGGGGCAGTAGTTGTCTCGAGGTGCAATTTGAAGACTCATTTCTATTTGGTTCTTTTAACAAAGGTTGGTTGATTTCCAGGGAGACAGTGAGTGATATTCTTTTCTTTATTTCTGAAAAGGGGTGGTAAGTCAAATAAGTTTAGAAACCTCTGCTTGATAGAACCCATGAAGATAGATAAGAAAGAAAGAAGGGTTTGGGGGATGGAACACGGGCCAGCCTTCACCCTGTTGTGTATATAAACATTTATGCAATCTCACTGCCCACCTTCACCCCACTAATGAAAGAATCATGTCTCCAGAATTCTAAGGTCTTGAGTGGAAAGATCTGCTTTAGCCTTATCAACATTTAAAAAGTTTTAAAGTTTCATGGATTATTTTTAACATTTGTGGGAACTTCAATTTGCACATTATGATGGGTGTTTTCCCTAACAATAACATTTTCTCACATATGAGTGCTGCTTATGATTCATGGGATGATGAAGAGGGTACGAGAGCCAGGAGTAGAAGCAGTGCTTTTAATGACAATTAGAACAGATCTCAGTCAAGTTTCTTGGCCAAATGTGATAATACAGTTATATGTGAATAGTAGACAACCCCAACCTTGTATTTTTTAGTATCTTTATTAAAGGCAGATGAGAAAATGAAAATCATGTGATTATTTTGACTTTGAATAAAATAGATGTTGGACAAATTCAGTAGGGTCTGTTATCTTCCACAAAGACTGCCTCATTCAACTGGAATAAAAACTTTTCTTGGGTCACATTAGAACCTGAGTTACTCATTAAATTTGACATTGTGTTACTCTGAAACATGTGTACTTCTAAAGCATTTTTTTGCTTTCTGTCCAAGACATTCCAGAGGATCTTGCCTAATCCATCCCAGGAAGCTGCCATTGCCAAGAAATCTGGTGAATTTCAATGGGGAATGGTGTTTTAAAGCCAAACTCTGCTGGCCACGGAGATAGTTCAAAGGTTGAGTGCATGCCATGCAAACTCAAGGTGCTGAGTTGGATCCCCAGCACTGAATGAACACCTCCTAAAACCCCCAGGTTTAGCCATGGAGGCCCTAGAACATCACTAGGTCTGGATTGAACAATCCAGTTTTGTTGTCTGAGTATCATGAGGATTGGCCACCAGATCCCAAGAGCATTGCTTACGAGGCCCAAATACCACTTCCTGCCTCTGTCACTGCCATACCTCTCAATAGTAAATTAAAAGAAGCTTAACTCTGGGTATAGAAAGTTTCATAAAATTATTGACTTAAAATAGCTTTCACTTTTCCCATTATATATATATATATATATATATATATATATATATATATATATATATATGGAGCAGCTAAATATTTCTTAGCATGCATTGCTAAGAAATTCCAGTAGAAGTACATTGACCAATCATAAATTAGGCACATATTAAAAGAATTTGGATATAAGCCTTTCAAGAAAATATCACTTTGGGGGAGCAATCAACTTAAAATACATAGTTTGCTATTTAATTGAGAAAAAATTATTTTAAATCAATTTAATTTGTATTGAGAGTGGGCATTTTAATATTTATCATTATTTCTTTTTTGATTCTTGGGTATTCCCATCTTGCACACATTTTCCTGTGTAAATGTTAATTTTTTTACTTGCCCTAATTAATTTTCTATACATTAACTTACATATTTCAATATAATACAAATGTTCTTCATAGTTGATTTATTTTTAGTTATTTATCTATAGTAGTTTTATATATGCCATAATTTTTTATTGTAGATATTTTTCCTTTGTAGTTTTCTCTTTCATTTCTTGCCTCATGATAAGATGTAAGGATAGTTGCCTACTTCCTTCTAAAACATGATTAAAGTTTTTCTTGAGTGCTTTAATAAACCTGGAATTCTAGAACATTTATTGAATAGTCTACCTTATCAATTTAAGATCTTATCTTTATTACAAATTATAGGTATACTAGGGTTTATATATATTTATATTTTGGAGGTCACAGATAGTGGGGGCCATTTGGGTTTCTGGGATAGAACCTGGTTCAGCCACGTACAAGGCAATTGTCCTTCATTACAATCTCTCCAGCCTATACTGGAGTTGTTTACCTAGATATTCATTTATTATTTTCATTCTTGGTCAAGATCATCCTTCTTATTCAGCTTCCTTATTCCTTGATAAAAGTATCAGCAGCCCTGGGAAGAGAGTATACACTCCAGGCCCCAGGCTGAAGTTCAAGCCCAATGATGGATCTTAGTTAGTCTTGTCCCAATAGGGGTTCTGTTTAAGACCAAATGTACTATTAAATTTATTAGTCAATTTGTGTGTGTGTGTGTGTGTGTGTGTGTGTATGTGTGTTGCTGGGGATGGAACTGTATCATTCTTGCTGTATTGTGGCGGTACATCCTGCCCATCAGTCAATTATTTTTAAGCCCACGATATACCTGAAAAAAACTTTTGAAACTATATGGTTTCTTTAAGTAATCATTAGGCTCTCTTTCCTCCATTTTTTCTGTTCAGTTTCTTGGTTACTCAGTTGTTGTGCTCAAGCTTTCAAATATTAAATATCATTTAGTATTTTGATGAGTTTTGTGTTAAATTTATAACTAAACTTCAGGAACTGTTTTCTTAATTGGAGCTATAATAGCCCTCCAAAAATCTGCTCAAAGTTCTTGTTGAATTAGAAAGTTTAAATTTATCTTATAATGGCATTCTTTGTTTTAAAAAGGCTTTAGTAGATGATTAGGTATTTGAATTCAATGGCAAAAAGGTCACTTTTTGTCTGTTACAGGGACATTTCTACTTAAAATGAGCCTGGAATTGCCTTTGACTCTTTTTTGTGTTCTAGAATATTAAAATCACTATATCAGTTAGTATTTGTGAGTTCTCAGGGTTCAAGGTTCAGTAGTCCTTGATCATGCTGGAGCCAATAAACTAAAAAGACAGAATTTCCTTGTGAAAAGAAGTGCAAAGGATTTAAAATGCCTAATACATTTTGGGGGGGAGCCCTGTTGACAATGATTGTAAGAATCCAGCAATATAAAAAATGGAGAAGGAAATAAATTGTGAAATAAAAAAAAAGAGTGGGAAAGACATTTTTGAATAGCACTCTTCATTCATTGAAGGATGAACAAAACAAAAGGACTGGTCTAAAATTCTAACTTTCACAATAAAGTTTTAATTATACTTACATACAATATCCATTATCCCTAAGAGACAGGCCTTAATCTCACCAAAGATGAGATTAGTCTGTAGATCAATCAATAGGTTATTAGCTAAGTTTTACTCACTTCATAATTAACTTGGAGTGATCATGTGTATTGAAAAGAAATGTTCTCTCATAAATTAAATAAAAACTGTATTAGGGGTAAATTTAAGATTGATTGGAAAATGTAGATTTTTCTACTGAATGATGCAGTGAACCAGCTGATTAATAATTAGACACTGCAGGATGGTGTTACAGAAGCTAGGATAAGGGAGATAATGACAGAAGAGCTTATACAGCTGCCAAAAAAGCAGGAAATGAAGCCCTGCAGAGGTCTCCAGCATTCCTGTGATATTTTGAAATGGCAGAGAAGAGCAGAGTTCACAGAAGAGTTATAGATAAGTGAATCCTTGAGAAATGACTCTGAAAATGCATGCAAAATTGAACTGTCAGCAATAGGAAAAAATATATTGGTTAGTCTGTGATGGTGTAGGTCTGATGAATTTTGTCTGATCAATTTGATTTACATGATACATTTGATTTGTTTGATGAATTGGATTTAAATTTTGGCAAAAGCCAAAAATGTAATTTAAGCATCAATGTGAGAGGCACAGATAAAAGGACAGAAGATATTTATATATGAGGACCAGACCGCAGCACAGAATGAAAATGGGCAACCACCAGTAGAAAAAGCAAATGTCAGCCCAGAAAAAGTGTGATGTTTGAGCTTCGTAATCTGCACTCAGGTAAAGAAAAAGAATTTATAAGGAAAAAACCCTTTATGTGTGACAAATCCCAAATGGTATATAGTATATTTATATTTTTAAAATTGAATGCATTTTGGGGTCCGAGCAATAGATAGCACAGCGGTAAGGTGTTTGCCTTGCATATGGCTGACCTAGGACGGACCTGGGTTTGATCCCCAACATCCCTTATGGTCCTCCAGTCAGGAGTGATTTCTGAGCTCATAGCCAGGAGTAATCTCTTAGTGCCACTGGGTGTGCCCCAAAACAAAAACAAAAACAAAAAACTGAATGCATTTTATAATCTTGTGACTACAATGTGGCAGTAGATTTTTATCCCTACTTCATTGGTTAAATGTGTTTATTAATGGATCTTAATAAATCATAATAAATAATCTTAATAAATCTCTGTTTATTAAAATACTATGTTTATTAAGGGAAAACAAGGAAAGGTTGCTTTGAGTTCTTATTTCTCTTTAAATAATTCCACAGGGATACAGTTGGCTTGTTATCACAAAATCCACACACTGCTAGATTTTTCACATGTCCAATTACTCTAACTTATAAAGAGATACATTTGAAAAGCACTTTTGGATTTTTATAATCTGTAGGCAGAGTGAACATTTGGCATGTTGACTTGCTAATCAGAGTTCCTGCTTTAAATGATGTCAGTACAGTGTTTATGACAAATCTTTTCTTGTTCCTGTAGCAAATTTGTTTTGTTAGGAGACTTGCCTGTCTAAAGAAGCAAATCTAAGAAATAGTCTGTATTTGGCTGTTCTTGAAGTAATTAGAAGGAACTAGAAGGCAAGTGATTAGTCAGGCCTGGAGAATAGGTTTTTCACAGATCCTAGGTGAAGATAACATAATATTCTTTATCATACGTATTAGTTTTTTTTAACACAATAACTGTTATACAATATCATGCATATTACAACTCTTTGAATCTGAGAGTAGCAGACAGATTAACTTTCAGTTGTTGCCAGAATAACCATTATGGAAACTAGAGCTGCCAAATGGGTAATGACTAGAAATAACCTCAAAATAGTTGAATGAAAAAGTAACTTGATAAGTTATTTTCCATAAAAAGACAAAAGCAAAACTTGTGTAGGGTAAAAAAAATACATTGAGTGTCTGACTAAAACATTATGAATTTTAATATTAAAAAAACAGAAGACATGAAAGATTTAAATGAACCAAAATTGCAATATCCTGGGCTTTTAGAAACATTATCACTTTGGATGATAAAGGAAATGCTTACAATACAAATGCTACTCTGATAATGAAATTATTTTGCATCTTATATCCTTTACCTTTGGCTGTTATGAAATTGGAGTATAAGCCATGCTAAGCATGATAAAAATAAACATACACATATTTTAATTTGATTTTCAAATGTTATATGAGTAGAAATAACTTCAAAGGCTTACATATAAACTATATTCTATAAGTTTAGTGAGTTAAAATGAATCTATTTTAAAGGCTACATTACAAATGGCAATCAATAATATTTCAGTTATTCATGAAGATATATTCATGAAGTAGTTTCTCTACTACTCTTATTTTGTGTCTTGGGGTTGGGATGAACTAACAAGCAGTGCTCAGGAGATCCAGGGTTTTCACTGGTGATTCTTGATTGATTGGGCCACTGGTTTGATATAGCAACCAAGGATGCAATGTTTTTCAGTTTTGCAGGACCAGGTGTTCCAGGACATCTCTCTAGGGCTGCACTCAGGGATGCACAGAGGACGGGCGATGCAGGAATTTAACCTGGGTCATGTACCCTCAACTACTATCTCCAGGCCCTTGCACTTTAAACACTTGTGTCTAATGATGGGGCAGATGGATATTTTTCAGATAAAAGAATGTTATGCCTAAAATAAATTTACTTTAAAACTATATCCAAAGAACAGTCCTATATGTTTAGAAATCGGACATTAAATAATATATTTTACCATAAAAAGTTCAATTAAAATTAAATAAATTAAAAATATATATTGTACTATTCTAGGTTTACCATTTAAGTTTACAATAATTTATTTTTTTTACTTATTACTTTATTTAACACCATAGCTTGCATAGTTGCTATAATTTATTTATTTCTGATATTCCATATTCCTACATCAATCCAACATTCCCTTCACCATTGTTCCTGGATTCCTACCTACCCCAATCCTGCCTGCATGGCAAGCACAAAATAACTTACTGTATCTTGCTTATTTACAACTAAGTGGTAATGGAACTATCAAAACAAAATTCAGTAAAAGAAAATTTCTGAAAATTATTGTATCTCACAATGGGGTGTCATTAAATTATTGTATGAAGCTCTTAGTGAATTTTTCCTAGTTGGTCATTCTGTGATGTTGCTTTTGTTTGTTAAACTTTGGTGGTTTCTATGCTATTTTGACATCTAATTTGATGTGTTCCTATGAAAGTGTCAGTATAGAAAAATCTGAAGGTGTCATATATGGCCACGTGGTCCAGAAATTTCAAGTTCTGTGATTGCATAGAGGCTGCTGTCTGTGGCAGGGCTTCTAGAAGTTAGGAAGGTTGATTGCCTACCTCACTCTTAGAGGACACTAGAGTGTTCAGCCAAAATACCTGAATTTTGATGGTTATGTGTCTGCAGAGATCAGTGGTAAAAGCTGAAGTTGAGCTACTCGTATGCAGGCAATTGTGGGTTGTGGGCTCATCTGAATCTTAAGCAGTGCAGGGTTGTGGCCTGCCCCTTCTCCTGAGAGTGCCTATTTTTTAGCTGTGTGACTGGTGTGTCCATGATGTTTCATGGTTAGGTTTCATCTCTTTTAAGAATAAGTCTATGAAGCTGGCCAATGAGCTGATATGGTTGCAGCTATGGGGCATGCCTGTCAAGTTTACAATATTTTATTTATTTATTTGGCCACACTTGATGACGCTTAGGGGTTACTTCTGGCTATGCGCTCCGAAATTGCTCCTGGCTTGGGATGTGGGGGGCGGGGCAGGGGGAGGTCCGTCCTAAGCTAGCGCAGGCAAGGCAGACGCCTTACCCCTTGAGCCACTGCTCTGGCCCCTACAATATTTTAATATTAACCCAGAGTGCAATGCCACATTCTGGATCTGAGTGCTGTGGTAATATTTCATCCTTCAGAATTTGCAAATATTGCCTCTTGGCAAGAGGGGTGTTCAGAGAGAGATAGTGAAAGAGACAGAGATAATAAGGATGAGTTTAGAGAGATGGAAATAGAAAAGAGAAAATGAGAATAGAGGAGAGGAAAGAGAGAGGAGATAAATGATAGAGGAGAGAGAAAGTGAGGGAGATATCAAGCAAAGTGAATTTAGGAAAACTGTCCATATTTCTACATATCCTATGTAAATGAGTAGAAGGAGAGTGGAGTAATTTGAACCAGGAGAGGAATGTAGGTTCAATCCTCAGTCTGAGTTTGCATTTGATCCTAAAGGAATAGGTAGAGATAAACTGAGATTAAGTACTGGGTAAGTATTAATATTATTATTTTGCTGATATAATTTTACATACTTTCTGACTAATACTATATTCTGAGAACTTGTGATTTAATTAAGATATTCTTGGAAATAATTCTTTCAAATGAAAGAACTACATAATATGTTATGCATGAAAATTTAGCAGTTCTCTTTCATTGAAAATGTAAGGTGTGTAGAGTTTTGGTATTAAAAGTAGCCCATAAACTTCTTTGTAGATACATTTTAGATCTTCTTTTAGACTATTTCCATGGAAACTTTATATTAAATTGCTTTTTAAAACAAGAACACTTCAGGCTATAAAGAAAAATAGTGTAAAAATTTACATTCCCATCATGTCATACCCTTATAAAGCAAGATTATTTTTATCGGTGCCTAAATGAGACATAAAAATAATAAATTGTCTTTTGAATTTACCTTTTATTCTGGCTTATATTCTATTTACTTTGTTTTGTTTATTATATTTGCAGGTAACTCAGATAGAAAAACCAAAGCCCCCAATTCAAATGCAGCATCAAATTCAACAAATGAAACAGCCTATGAAACTGAAGATATAATTCAAGAAAAAACAGTGGATCACACAACACAAATCAGCATTGCTTATTAAATGAAAACTCCGTGTTGTAAAAGATGGAGCAGTACAAATAAAGAGAGCATTTCAAATACCATTTGGCTTCATTCTTTTAAAAATATTCACCACTCACATTCACAAGTTTGATGGCTCAATTAATTTATTAAACAACCAGAGTGGATATATTATAAAAGTTAATATTCAATAACTTTTGTTTACCATGAGATTATTATAACAAAATCTACTACTGATTAAGTTCATAGAAAAATTTTGTTTTTCAATCATGCCTGGCAATGCTTAAGGCTTACTCCTGATAGGGTTCAGTGAAACATATGGGAGATTGGTGATTTAACCTTGGTTGGCACATGCAAGGCAAATGTCCTATTTGCTGTATTATATCTCTGACACATGCTAAAAAATTTTTATACTGAAAAACATTTTTTTGTTTTAGCCACACCCATCACTCTAGTGGAGCTTGGGACTCTGGCACTAGTAATTGCTTCAGCTTTTGTGTTATGTCTTGCTCCTGTAACTGAAAGTTATTAAGATAAACACATTGTCTCCCTAGTCTCACCTAAGGCTATGACAGTAATAACATGATGGCATCTAGAAATAAAACTAGTTTCTGTAAGCAGTAATTGTTGTTGTTGGTTTTGTTTGTTCTGGTTTTTTTGTTTGTTTTTGGGTCACACCCAGCAGTGCCCAGGAATTACTCCTGGTTCTGAGCTCAGAAATAGCTCCTGGCAGGCATGGGGGACCATATGGGATGCCGGGATTCGAACTACCATCTATCCTGGACTCCCTGCTTGCAAGGCAAAGCCTCTACCACTGTGCTACCTCTCGGGTCTCGGGTCTCGGGTCCCAAGTAAGCAGTACTTGTTTTAAATGATTTTTATACATACTAGTTTAAGAAAACAAACTTGAGTTTATTCTGGAATTATGTAAAAAGCTGTAATTTTAAGCTGGTTCTAATGAACACATTCATGTTGTACAAAACTTTTGTAGTTGGCAGACAGGCATTTTTCTATTGTTTTTAGGGCCACACCCAGTGGCTATCAGAGGTTACTCTGAGCTCTGTGCTTAGAAATCACTCCTGGCAGGCTCAAAGGGATATATGGAATTTCTAGGATCAAACCCAGGTCAGCCCCATTCAAGGCAAATGCCCTATCTGTTGTGCTATCACTCTGGCTCAAGACAGGCTTTTTTTTTTTTTTTTAAATGTGCTGAAGACTGGACCAGAGAGCAAGTGAGCTCCACACAAGCTGGAGTGCAAGCTTTGCTTACAGGGAAGTCCATATATGATCCCCAGTACTACCAGAAATGACTCCCAATTCTTGAGCCAGGAGTACCCTTGAACACTGCTCGGTGTGATTTTAAAACAAAAACAAAATTGTGCTGAACAGACAGGGGATATGCCCTAAGTGGTAGAGTGCATACGTACTATGCAAGTTCTGTCATCTGCAGTGATCCCCACCCCTAGCACCATTGTGGTCCTCACAATGACAAAACAGGCAAAACACTGAAATATAGTTTGATAGGAAAAACAATAATACACAATACCTTATTGTCCTTGGGCATATAAAGTTCTGGGTTAGAAACTTTTGATCATGGAGCTAGAGATAGCACAGCAGGTAAAGTATACTTGACTGACTTGGGTTTGATCCTTATCATTTTATATGTATATATGAAGGTTCACTGAGCATTGCCAGGACTGGTTCCGGAGCACAGAACAAGGAGTTAGTCTTGAGTACTGCCAAGTGTAGTTCCCAACCCAACAACCAAATTCAAAAAAGAAACTTGATCATTTCTACCAAGAATAAAAATATCTATTTCTATTGGCTGTTTGGTACAGTAGTCATTAGCCCCTACTACAGGGAACTAAAAATGTGGCTAGTGCAATTAAGAAATAAAATCTACTAAAATTATGCAGTTATATTGACACCATCATTCCAGGTCATCATTGCAAGATTCAACTGCTTGTATTGGATTTTCAAAAGAGCATAAACAACTTTGCCAATATTTAAACAGTAAATTGCTAGAGTGTGTATACCTTTGAAAGTTAGTATCTTCATTTGATGTGTCCTATAAGTATGCTAGTTTTTTTTTTTTATTTTTTCACTCTCATTTTTCTCAAGGAATCTTTGTATTTTGTATTGATTTCTTCCTTGGTTCAGTTATTTAGCTATTGGGGTTTTTCCGCAGTCTTCCGTATATGATTGATTTCTCCCTTTATAACATTGTGGTAAAAATGATTTATCCTAGAAAAGTGGGTCGAGTACAAGTGATGGAAATAATTTCACATATGCTCTTCAAATATGCTTAATTACACCTTTCAGAACATGTGATTCTATTCTTGGCAACACTTTTTCTCTTACACATGGGTACACACACAAATGAAAAGAGTATGGAATTTTAAAGTGATGAAACTAAACTCCAGTAAAGGCATATATTTCCTTAGAGCTCAAGCTGCTTAACACATCATAAGACCTTTGTTTCCTGTTAAACCAGCATGGTAGTCTAAATTCTTATGATTTCTTGATTCACAGATTGTTTGTAATCCTTTACAAAACCCATTCCCCCAATATCCCCTTTTTGTTTTTTTGGTGAGCAGGTCCATAGTAGCCACTATGTCATAGACTGCTACAACTCCCACCTTTATCTTTAGTTAAAATGTAATTCAGGGCTGGGGATATATATTTGAATATATAGTTTAGTGGTAACGTACGTGCTTTGCACATATAAAGCCTTGGGTTTAATCCTAGCAGACATGCACACACCCCAAAATTTAGTCATTACTCTCTCAAGGTTGCTTTCTCTAACTTCTCCAAAATAGGCTGTATATTTCTCTTTATTTCTACAAATAATTCTTCAACATAATTTAATAGAAAGCAACCCGTAGAATTAATATAATTTTAAACAGTAAATACCCAATATAGACATTTGCAGCCATTCTTTACTGCTTCATTGGCCTTAGAAAATCAAAGATGTAAACAATTATATATCAAATGTAAGGAATGGAAATATCTGAGTGATTTAGGCAGTAAATAATATACACAAATGAAAATTCTGTGGAAAACAGGCCCAATAGTCAGAGGATTAGCTTCATTGTATTCAGAATTTGGATGCAGATACAAATTTAAATGTAAATTCTATATGTATCTATGAGAAATGTTTACATTGGAAATTACAGATCTTAGCCAGATGTTTAATATCTGTTTAAGAGAAGATAGTTACATTAATAAATTCAATCTCTATCATGACAAGAGGGCTGTTTATCTTTAATAATATCTAAAATGAATGTGAACATTTGTGTTTTACTTAATATGGAGAAAGGCTATCGGTTAAGGACTAGAAATTTGAGAGACAATTTGATATAATACTTTATGGATGAAAGATGCTGAGGCCTCGGGAAGCTCAGGTTTTGTTGAGGGTGTCAATCATGGGTAGGATAACTAATTAGGTCTTCTGAATTTTTATTATTCACTAGTTTTTGTTTTTGTTACACATTGCCTGAGAGGATATTACATCTATTTTCTCATGCATTCAATTTGGATCTAATCTTAATTATTACTTTTATCAAGATCAATTTAGAAGAAAATCACTTTAGTAAACATATGAGTTTTATTCAGATGAGGTATTTCATAAACTATTCTCTATGGGAAATTTACTTAAGATTAATCCAAGATTATTTCTGGAAGGAAAAAACTAAGCATAAACAAACTTTAATTTTGCATACAATGTTAGGTAAGATAAATTCTGTAACTTTGGATCATTATAAAATAAATTTTAATAAGCTAATTTAAAATCTCGACAATAGAAGTCAAAGTAACTGAATTGTCCTGTTTTATCATAATTATTACCACTTTAAACCATGTTACATAGTCAATGGGATGAGGCCATCCATTTGCATGCAGTTGAAAAGTTTTCTTCACTTAATTTTTTATCTTGATAATAAACATACTTTTATAAAATATAACAAATATGGAAAAGACGAACCAAATGCATATGAACGTTGTAACTGTATTTCTCTCCAAACAACTGGAGAGAAAAAGGAAAAATGGGTGGACTTTTTGAGGGCACTGATTATAATGCTAGAAGTTGAGAGCTTTCTAGCATAATGCTAAAACAGGGATGTTTTATTTGAATTTTCCTAGTTTTCCTAGGATTTGAGCATTGTAAATATATCTTAAAAGAAGTTATCAGGCTCTCCCAGTCTCGTGGAGGACTTTTCAAGTTAGATTTAGGTGAAGAAAAAAACCAGCATACTTTTCCATCTTCAGAGAATATGTGTTCTTACCTGATTTCACCATCTTGGTGTCATCTATAGTCATGCCTAGGGTAATTTCTATTTTGAAAAATTATAATGGCACCATAGTGAGATTTGTGCTATGCCATGATAGCTGGTTGAAGCCTCATGCTGCTACCATAAATATCTTATTGGGCATAAGGAAAACTAAAGTCTGAGCACAGTAAAGTAAATAACACTGATTATTGTGAAATTTAAAAAATATTGAAATATTTATATCCACTGATATCTTTGAAAAATGCTAAAACTTCCATTAGTACATATTATACAAATACTTTCATGATGCAACTCCCTGGCTATTAAATTTCTAAAATTAGAGAATAAAATTCTTTATGTTAAATTTTTGTCTTTGCTCCTGAGATTTATGCCTGAAGTAAAAGGAACATCCCAAACTGGTAATTTATAAAGCTGTATATTCAATATGAAAGCAGTTCCAAAATTAAAATTATTTCAGTCAAATAAACATATATGCTCACATTTATAAAAATTTCCCAATCACTCATACAAACAAGTTCCATAGAATTTACACACTCAATATAATAAAAATCACTTCAAATGCAGATGTAGCTGTTATTTCCCTAAATAAAAAGTTCTGCTGGAGGTATCACTTTAATGCCAATGTGGCACAATTGTAAACCCAGGAGTCTATCCTAAAATCATGCTCAACACAACATTGTCCCTGCGAGACTCTCTAATAGTCTAAGTTACACTTTTTTTTTTTGTTTCTTGAAACTGGAAAGAAAAATTTTAGTTGTTACAAAAACAAAAAAAAGAGGTATAAGAAACTGTATTTTATAAAACAGTGAAACTTTGCTATAAATATGTTATCTTCTTTCTGCTACACCAATACATCAGCTTAATCTCCCATGACATTCAAAAAGGCTTAGAGATTTAAAAAACAACAGTGAAGAATTTCACTATTTTTATACATTATCATAAGATATAAAGCTATGGAAAATTTTAAAGAGCAAAGCAATATTTTCTATCTGGCTTTTTCACTGAAAGGTGGTCACAATACTCTATACTGCTGAGGATATTACCTGCATTGAGTGTAATAAAGTTACTTACAATGAACTTATAAAATAATAATAATACTATTCAGAAACATATAAGCACAAATATACAAAATAATGTGTTTTATATGTAAAATATCCAAGCTTGAGGCATGACTAATTTTTCACTAATTAATAAAACTGGTTCATAGCACAATAAAAATATATATTGAAGGTAATGGTTCCATATATGAAAAAATATTTATATGGAAAGAATGATTTATTGCAAAGCATAATTATATAGCAAATTCCAAGGAAGGTAAAAAAATTTTTAAGATGAAAATTTCAAACTGAATGGCACAGGCCAAAGTCTTAGTTACTTTCTGGAAATTTCAGAACTATTAGGCGTAGAAGAATGCCTTTCCTTTTTTCTCTTCTTTTTGTCCTTCTTGTGATGCTTCCCTTTTTTTGACTTAGTCTTTTTTTCTTTCTTCTTTTCTTTCTTCTGATATTTCTGCTTCTTTTGTCTTGAGATTTCCTCTTCAGTGGAACTGGATGAGTAAGACCTGAGAGCAAAAAGATATGCTTACTGATACTTATATTTATGACTGGTAAATAGATCTGAAGTGGATCTTTCTTGTCTTACATCATTCTTAGAGCAAGTTTGAGGGTCAAACACCACGAAAGTGATGTTTTGCTTTCTGTATTTGTAGTCTCTTAAAACTGCTAACCTCAGAAGTTTGGCTACTATATCAGAGAAACTAAGACATTTACTTATGAGTTATAAATTTTTTGTCATTTTTTAGTTTTTCATTCTATTTTCAGAGTCTCCTAAAGTAAAGCAAGTGGCGTTTGCCAAGCCTCATTATATACACTATACTTTATACTCTTGTACAAAAAAGTGTTAGTATGTTCTTTTAAAAAGTTACAAAAGGACGTAATTACATAAAGAATTATGATTATTATACTATAAATAAAGTCATGAAATTAACAAAAGAAATGTGATTTTGTTAATTTTTTTGAGTTTTCAAATTAAATACTTGATTTCTCTAGATGCAGTGTGGCACTGATGAACACTTAATATTCCAGATTAATTTTCACCAAAGAAAGGATATAAAATAAATATTTCAAATAAATTAATGGAAATGATTTATTTTACATTTTAATTTTCTACCTTTAAATTTGGAAAACAGTACAGAATATCTTCCTCTAAAATTAACAAAAAGAATAAGAAATCTAGGGGGCTGGAGTGATAGCACAGCAGTAAAGCATTTGCCTTGTACATGGACGACCAAGGACGACCTGGGTTCAATCCCTTGCACCCCAAATGGTCCCCTGAGTCTGCCAGGAGTGATTTCTAAGTCGGAGCCAGGAGTAACCCTTGAGTGCCACCGGGTGTGGCCCGAAAACCAGAAATAAGAAAGAAAGAAAGAAAGAAAGAAAGAAAGAAAGAAAGAAGAAAGGAAGAAAGAAAGAAGAAAGAGAAAAAGAAAGAAAAAGAAAGAACGAAAGAAAAAGAAAGAAAGGAAGAAAGAGAGAAAGAAAGAAAAAGAAAGAAAGAAATAAAGAGAGAGAGAGAGAGGGAGAGGGAGGGAGGGAGGGAGGGGAGGGAGGAGGGAAGAGAGGGAGGGAAGGAGGGAAGGAGGGAAGGAGGGAAGGAGGGAAGGAGGGAGAGAGGAAGGAAGGAAGGAAGGAAGGAAGGAAGAAAGAAAGAAAGAAAGAAAGAACGAAAGAAAGAAAGAAAGAAAGAAAGAAAGAAAGAAAGAAAGAAAGAAAGAAAAAATCTACAAAACTTCCAGAATAAATAATTTCTTAGAATCTTTCATAAAGATATGTGTGATCTTCTATATATACTGCAACTCTTGAATATGTGTAAACAGAGTTAATATGAAATTTACAATGGTATTTTAAGAGACTGTACAGAATTAAAACATTAAAAGTTAAAACATTAGCTAAAACTATGTAGCAGATGTAGAGAAAGAGAAAAGCAAACAAGCGAGTCACTAAAGTACAGTAGATTTCTTGACTGCCACCCTTGCTTAGGTGAATAACTGAATAACTACTTCCCCTCCCATTTCTGTCATGTACATTCCTTCCACTTCCTTGACAGTCTTCTGGCCATTTGCTGAGACAATTTAAGTCTTGAGGGGTTTGGGGATACATGACTACTGGTGCTCAAGGGTACCAGTGATCAAATCAGGGTCATTACCAAAGCAGCTACAAGCAAGACAAGTCCCCTTCTTACTTCCTGTACTATCCCTCTGGTCCCTGCTTAGCTAATCTCATTATTTCCTTGTTCCTTTTCAATTCATATTTTGAATTCTGCTTTCGAATTTTAAAATCTCTGCCTGATTCTGGATTTTAAGGAGAGCTTCTCTGCTGCGTTTTTTTTTCCCCTTAAATCTTTGGTGTTGGATTTTCATTTTTTTTGGTCTTGTTTGGGAGCTACATATGGCAGCACTCAGGGACTATTCCCAGCACAATGCTTGGGACTGAACCAGGCCACCTCCATGCAAAATAGACACCAGTCCGTAGAGTTTTCTCTAGGCCCTGAAATTTCAAATTTATTTATTTTGGTTTTAGGGGCCATACTTAGCAATGTTAAGGGCTTTGTACTTGGTTTTTACTCAGGGCTTACTCCTGGAGGTGCTCAGGGGACCATGTGGTACAAGAATTGAATCCAGGCCTCTCACATAAAAAACATATTAGTTTTTAAGCTATCTCTTTGAATCTGGATTTTTACTTTCAAGGTACAATGCTTGTCTCTGGAACAGCATCTCTAATAGATGTCATTCCCTCTCCTCTTAACTATGCCTAGAAAACGTCATTTAATTTTATGCTCTAACTAAAGTCTGTGAAGCATAAGCTAGAAAGCCTTGGATAGCTTATCTTACTATGAAATAAATATAATGGGTTGGAACAATAGCACAGCAGTAGGGTGTTTGCTTTGTACTCGGACAACCAGGGACAGACAGGGTTCAATTCTTGGCATCCCACATGGTCCTCTGAGCCTGCCAGGATAATTTCTGAGCACAGAGACAGGAGTAACCTTTGAGAGCTGCTGCGTGTGGCCCCAAAACAAAACAAAAAAATTAAACAAATATATTAGCATTTAAAAAATAAACTCTCTTTTTCTGTGAACAACTGACCTCACTGTGTAAACACAAATGATTCAATACATTAGTCAAAAAATATACTCATGGGTGATTCAATAAGGATTCTGAAACAATAGTAGATATTTTTCAGCCTAACAAAAAAAGCACATAAATCCAATTTAATTTATTATCTACTGAAATTATATTCTGAAGTTAGAAATATTTAAGCTCTAATCTTAAGAATAAAATTCATTTACGTGAAGAATTTATAAGATTTAATACAATATTATAAGATTTAATACAATACTATAAGATTTAATACAATAGAAAACATAAAAAAAGGAGGAGGGCAGAAGAGATAGCACAGCGGTAGGATGTTTGTCTTGCATGCAGCAGATCCAGGACAGATGGTGGTTCGAATCCTGGCATCCCATAGGAGTGATTTCTCAGCGCAGAGCCAGGAGAAACCCCTGAGCGCTGCTGGGTGTGACCCAAAAACCAAAACCAAAAAAAAATATATATTTTTATATCATGATTTGCTACAAAATTATAATTTAAGGTGAAAAATATAAACTAAACATGAAAACTGAAAATGTATAATAAATCCCAGAAGTCTTGTGTTTATAAAAAATGATATTAAAAATAAATACCGTTTTCTTTTTTTCTTCAACTTGATTTTTTCTTTGCTTTTTTCTTTTTTCTTCTCTTCTTCTTCATTTATTCCTGTGGGTTGAGAATAATCAGATCACCATAATCAATTTATTATTTATTATAATTTAGAATTACTTGTAAGTTATAACTATTTATTGATGACACTTATGTGTCAATTTATTATTTATTAAGTTTATTGATAGGTATGGGGCCGGAGAGATAGCATGGAGGTAAGGCTTTTGCTTTGCATGCAGAAGGACGGTGGTTTGAATCCCAGCACCCCATATGGTTTCCTGAGCCTGCCAGGAGCGATTTCTGAGCATAAAGCCAGGAGTAACCCCTGAGCGCTGCCTGGTGTGACCCAAAAACCAAAAAAATAAAAAAAATTATTGAAAGGTAAACATGTATTTAAACATTTTTGTTAGTGGTTGGTGAATTTCATTTGTTAGGATATTATACATTTCTTTTTTGAGGGGGAGGGGTTGGGTTTTGGGGCCACACCTGGCAGTGCTCAAGGGTTACTCTTGGCTCTGAGCTCAGAAATTACTCCTGTATGGCTAGAGCAACAATAAGCACAGGAGTAGGGCATTGGACTTGCCTGCAGGTGACCAGAATTAGATCCCTGGGATTACAGATGGTTTCCAGAGTCTGCCAGGAGTGATTTCTGAGTTCTGAACCAGGAGTAATCCCTGAGCATCAATGGGTATGGCCCCGTACCCCCCTTTACTCCCCACAAAAAAAAAAAAAAAAAAAAGAAAAGAAAAAGAAATTACTCCTGGTAGGCTTAGGAGACCATAAAGGATGACAAGCATCAAACTTGGGTTGTTTGTGTGCAAGGCCTCAGGATATTATACATTTCTTAGGATAATCTTCCCTATCTTGACTATTGTTACTCTTTAAAACTTTAAAAACTATATGCTTCTTATGAAAAATTTCAAATACTATTAAGTACAAGAACATATTTCTAAATTTGGGGTATTTTTGGGTTTTGAGGCCAAACACAGTGGTACCTCCTGTACTATCTCTCTAGTATTCTGACTTGCTCTTAAATATACTTTTGGACTTTTTTTTTTTATATACATATATATTCACTTACATGAGCTTAGTAATATGAAACTTTCAAGGTTTTTTTTTTGAATCTTTTGAAAAATGGATTGTGACATTTATTTATTTCACTTTCCATTTTATTTGGATATTCAATCAATTTAACACTATCTGTTTAAAACTATCATTTTAAAACAGAATTAACTTTTGACATCTCTCAAAAATTAATTTTACTTCTGGGCTGATGAAAGATGTTCTTTTCCTATTGAGTCAATGAAATGCCACTAAAAAGTCTCAGACAATATAAAAACAAATGTAAATCTGTGAAAGGTAGAAAGAAGACAAAACTGCTAGGGCTTCTGAAATCAAAAGTGTGCATAGCAATGTGCTCACCATCACTTTTTATTTTTTCATAGATTGGTTGACTTTTTTGTTTCTTTGTTTTTGTTTTTGAGCACACCTGGTAATGATCAGGGGTTACTGCTGATTATGCATTCAGGAATTATGGTTCTAGCAGGGACTATTGGGGATGCCAGCAATCATCCAATGCTAATGTAGTCTGTATGCAAGGCAAAGACCCTATATTTTTGCTATCTTTACAGCGCATTATTGTTCTTTGGGCCATATCCACAGTGCTCAGGACTACTCTTGGCACTGTGCTTAATACTCTTAAGTTTGGGAATCATATGCTGTGACAGGGATCAAACCATGGTTGGGCATATGCATGGCAAGCACTTTACCCATTATATTACCTTCTCAGCCCCTCCACTTATTTTTTTTTCTTTATTTTTTGTTTTTGGGTGTGTGTGGGTTACTTCTGGGTTCCTAATGGGGTACTCAGCAGTTACTTCCTGACAGTTTCTGAGATGGGAAAGGTTGAATCTGTCCTCCACACCTAAATTCACCCCACCTCAGCTCTTTTTCCAACCCTCATTTACTTTAGGAAGAATATGAAGACTTGTTTTTGAAAAAAATTGAGAAAATTCCCTGCCCATATGCTCTACTTTAGTTGAATCCTGAGATATATTTATGAGGCATATGTTCTGAAACCTTATCAGACTCACAGTCACTACATGATGGCAATAGCTCTAGTTTCCTCTGTAGATAATATTCCTTTCATAAAGGGTATCCTGGGTCACAGATCCATATCCCTTTGAGGAACTTCTGCAGTACACTTAGGAATTTACAGAGTCAAATTGACAGGCTTCTAGCTAAATCCAATACTGTCACTCAAACATGGTATTTACATGTGTAAAGTGAAGCAGTAGATTTATGGATGATATATCAAATAATACTAAATTTCATTTTTGTCTCAATTGCTCACTCTTAAAATAGCAGCTGTCCATTGTTACTGTGCCTAAGAATCTCTTAATGAGCTGGCTTAAAATGCAAAATCCAAAGCCTACGGCATAATTATTTTTGCAAACCATTTTTATTGAGGTACAGGGATTTATAATACTGTTAATTATACTTGTCATGTTAATTATACACTATAAATTATACTTTTCAGCATTCTAACACCATGCCCATCAATAGATGTTTTGTGATGAAAATGATTTTCTTTTGTGCAAGTAACATGAAAATTTCATGTATTAACCAAATAGGTTCTGAAGTGGAGTCAAAATAGCCGGGGAGCTGAACTGGTGATCCCAGCACTGTTGCTGCTTTACCTGGCCTCATGATCACTTGTGTACTCAAAATTGTTACCAATTTCTAACTGGAATGACTGTGACTGACATGTGATCACACAAAGAAATGGAGGTTCAGAGTGATTAGGTGATTGACAAGGTTATAAATGACAAAACAGAGGTAACAGCAAAGTAAAAATTAGAGTCTTAGATCATCTGACATATTCTAGCACAGTGAAACCAAACTAAACCTGAGTTGTGAGTCTGTCATTGATCAGCTGTTCGATTTTGGGAAAATTATTTATAAATGTCAAACTCTACTTATATTCTATGAAATAAAAACAAAACTATCTTACTGATAAATACAATAGGATAATAGGTAAGTGAGACTACATACAAACATTTAGAAACATTTTAAAGATGGAAGAGAAATGTCATACTTTTTTCTTGCAGTGCTTGCAATTTATTCAGTTCTTCATTTTCTTCATCACTCTCTTCACTGCTGGTGCTGCTGACATCCAAAACTATATCCCTTTTAGGGTCTACTCGCAGAAAATTGCGGCATTCAAAAGTCAGGTGACCAGCTAAAAAAGCAGGAAACCAAATATGTGAATGATAGACTATAGTTACTTTATATATATTGAATTTTGTTGGTAGTTTGCTTTTCCTAAGTACAACATTCAGAGAAAAAATGTTTCCTTTATCAGCACCTCTAACTCAATAAGAGCATTTCATTTGCTTCTTAAGGATTTTGGGATATTTAACTGCTATATTTTCCCTTTCTATTTACTAAAAAATATATCCACTTATCAAAAGGACTCAAGAGGATCAAATACCATGTAACTTTTCAAAGAAATTATTAGTGAAAGCCCTCATAACTGTTTATTCTAAGATATAAAATAATACAAGTAACAAGAAAAAAATAAAGCAAAACCAAAAACTGGAGCTAGAGAGACAATACTGAGACTAATGCTTGTGCCTTTCATGCAGTTGACCCAGAACCCCCAGCATCACAAAACTGTCTCCTAAGCATTTCTAGGAGTGAGCCCTGAGTACAAAAACAGAATTAAGCTCTGAGGACTGCTCAGTTATAACCTTCAGAATAAAACAAATAAAAACCTGGACTTCATCAAAATTAATTTTTTTTTGATGGAGGGGCATGTTCAGCTGTGTCTGTGGTTTACAACAGGCTCTGAGCTCAGGGATCGTTCCAGATAGGGCTCTAAAGACCAAATGGGATTCTAGGGATTGAAACTGGGTTGGCCATGTGCAAGACAAGTGTTGGTACCATCTTTTTGACCCTCCAGCATACTTTAATTTTAAGTCCTTATGCCCCATGTGGTCTGTTATCATGTGTTCTTATAAGGAAATATTTATTTCTCTTTATGTGGGAATGGGCACTCCTAGCAGTTCTCAGGGTATACTCTTGACTCAGTGATCAAAGATCACTGGCTAGCGGTACTTGGAAAGCTAGTTATGGTGTCAGGGAAAATTGGATTCAACCACATGCAAGGCAAGCTCTTTACCCTTGTACTATTTCTCTGATCCCATGAAAAAATTATTTTTAAGGTTGCCTTTATTTGTTAAAACAAAACAAACTATTTTATAAATTACAGTACTAAAAATTCAGGAACATTTGCATGGGCTTTACCTAGAGAATGATCATTTATTTTCAGAGCCCAATTAAAAATTTATAGTGCATAATTATACATGATTAAGTTTACTTTCCATTATAGTCCATTAATCATACAAGATAGTAATGATTCTTAAATCAGCTTACTAATAAGTAGTAATTTTGGTTTCAATTTTTTATATTTAGTAAATTCAATAAACAGAAATGCTTTCATAGTTTGCATTGCTCCCTCTCTTAACCTCTCTTAACCTACTCATTTTACTCAAATGAGTAAAATATAAGGAGTAAAAAATGTGTAAGTATGCATGTATGTTTTATATATATATTGAAATATACTTCTTTTAACTTCTAAATCAGTTGCTTCACTTGTATTTCATGACATCTATGCTAGTGAGCTGACACACAGCCGATGTCACTGAGTATACTTCAAGAAAAGAAGCAAATATTTAGTGCCACAGAGAAATTTCTGAATTACCCACAAGCTTGAGTTAAAGATATAAGGGACTATAACAAATCATATTGCCCAAAAGCAAGTGATTGACTGAACAAAATATTATCTTTTAGTGTACTTACGGTAGCCACATTTTTTACAGCCTGCACGAACACTATCTTTGTTGCAACCTGAAATACAATTGAATAGACTATAAACAAGTAAAAAACAAAGTTTTATCACATGAAAAGGTTAAGAAAGTCATTTTTATTATATCTTTAAAATATTGTTCTTTATTAAATTTTTGTGAAGGTCAAATGAAACCATACTGGAGGAGGGTCTCTAAGGTCACAGTTGGCAGAGCTGGGAGGAGAGGCTATATAGAATGAGGGATTCTGAAGGTTTCCCATGAAGGCTATCATGCAACTTAGAATTATTCTATTACTCAGATTCTATAATAATGTGCTTTAAAAATTTGATTCATTTTTGGTATGCCAGATGGATTGTTAATTTGGCTATAGATAATTTCTTATCTTGGCTTTAAAGATTTTGCTAATGGAGCGGGACAGAATAGTTTTTAAGCCAAACACTAATTCCAACAACCCTGAATGAAAAAACAGGTTTTAAAAGAAATTTAGCAAGACCGGAACAGTGGTGCAGAGGTAGGGCATTTGCCTTGCATGCACTAACCTAGGGCGGACCGTGGTTCGATCTCCTAGCATCTCATGTGGTTCCCCAAGCCATAACCCTGTGCATAACCCCTGAGCATCACCAGGTATGGCCCCAAAACCAAAAAAGAAAGAAAAAAAGCTAGCTATTAAAACTTTTGTTTAAATGTCAATTCTAAAATAGAATCAAGATGTTCCTAATCAAGAAAACATGTTCATGTATCACTTATTTAATAGTGAAAGCTTACATACATAATGCAGAAAAGCAGCAATAGTGAGGGACTATAAAACAGAGATGACTTATTTTCATTTACAGAAATCAGCCTCAGCACTTCATATGTGTTAGCAGGGCCATAAAAGAAATCCTATGCTGAATCTATACAAACATAATACCTAAAAAGAAAAGAGCACAGAATAATACTTATCCATCTTTATGATTATCTTAAAGCTCCTGATGCAGCCCTGTTTCCTTTTAATACTGCTTGGATCAATCATCCAAAAATTGTTCTAGCATTTTCAGTAACTATGCTTTCTAATGGCACTTGCATTGTACTCTCTTACAGTGGCTCTTGCTTATTATTTCAATTTTTGATTGGGTTTAAAGAGCTTTCTATAGTTTTCTATCCAGCTTAATGGTACAATTTAAGATTATTACATGCTAAAGTATTATTTTGAATTGAAAGAAGTTAGCATGTCTGGTCTAAGTTTAAGGGAATCTCAAAGAGGGCTTTTAAAAAGTCTCTTTGTCATTACCTGGAAATAGCACATTTTCATGACCATACTTTGTTTTATGAACCACAAATTGTAACTGTCTCCTAGAATAGTGTCTTTCAACCAGTTCCTTTCCGTGGCCCACTCCTACTGGTTGGCTCCCTAGACTCAAGCCATGACCCACATTACACAGTTCTTACCTGTGATCCCTTGGACTATCTTGGGAGCCCACAGAAGATCATATGTTTCACAGATAAGAAACACTGCCCTCGAGTGCCTACTCCATGTAGGTGCTCAAATCAGTTTGCTAAGTAATGAAATCAATAAAGGAAACAGGTCAACTTTGAATGCAGCTCTTATTCAAAGAGCAGGGTAGATTTGGTCTGCACTTTAGAGATGTCTAGTGATTTATCAGGTCACTGGCCTTTCTCTGACAGTATATAAATACTGATTCTGCAAGCTTCAACCAGTAGAACTTTTCCTTCACATTATGCAATTTCCTCAGAAGAAATGCAATCTAACACCTATTACATGCGTAGATGACAAACCAATTGTTGTCTCTGACTCTGACTTTATTTATTCTATTAGGTATTTCCCATTAAATGTCTGACTATAGCTCATCATTGCTGGAGATTGAAATCACTTTCCTCCTCCTTCATAGACATTTGTGGTCTCAGTAAATACCAACAGAATTGTCCAGAAGTAAAGCCCAGGTACACCCTATTTGCTACCTTACCCATCCATACTAAACCACTGATTTCCTACTGGTATTTACCAACACAAATATATGTCTCTGGCACTACTATAATGAGGCCTCAAATTATTACTAATTACAGACTTTCCTCAAAAACCCATTCCCCTTAAAAAACATGGTTGCTACAAGCTGAAGTGATCCACTTCAACCTTAAGTGATACATATTTTGTGTCCTAAAGTGAAATATATCTTTCCATAATGTGAATCTACTTAAAGACTCTAAATGGCTTTCTATAGGCTTAGGGAAAAATTCCAATTTTTGTCAGGGCCCAGCGGCCTGCTAAGAGTTGGAACTACCTTATACATTCTGCTTTGAGCGATAAAATGGATAAACACATGGGTCTAAAGGAGGTAGGCCATGCTGTCAGTAGTTCTCATATTAGAAAACTACTCGGTTTTTGTCTCTCAAGTATGCTCAACTGTAAAAACGCAAATGTTAACCTCATTTTCACAGTGTGTGTATGGATGTTAAATGAGATAAACTACAGTGCCTGAAACCAGTTTTGGAACATTAGACATAAAATAAATTCTTAATGAAGATTCACTACTCTTATCTCTCTTCTTACTTGCCTTGCACTTGGGTTCTGAGTTTCATCCTGGAAAACATCTTTCATTACGTCTTTCTTACACATTTCTTCTTCCTTTACATATCCAATCTCTCTGGCTTTAACTTCTTTTCATCACTCCAGCTCTCCTACAATCCTTCAGGACTTTTCCATAAACTACAGATTCTCTGGAAAACTCTTCCTATTTATTTAGATGTCCATTACTAATGTACTCTAAAAGGCTTTTTTTTTTTTTCCTGCATACTTATATTGGTCTGCTCTGGTAATTTCTCTTCACTGATAAAATATAAGTGCTGTGTGAAGAGCTACGGTTGCACTCATCACTGTTATTGCCATTGCATGGCCCAAAGTAACATTTGATAAGGATTATTCGTAATGGTATGGGCATATCTTTCCAACTTCAATATCATTATCTGTGCTCTTATCCAAAACACATTTGGGAAGCACAATCTTCTCACAGTGCCACCACCACCCAACGACATGGGAAGGGGTTAAAATAAAGTTAGGACCTTTGAAAAGTAATGATACTTCTTTGAGTCATTTCTCTACTAAATGCATTGGCAATATCTACATTGCGGGGGCTGAGGTGTGTATATTTTTACCAAACTATCTCTTGCCAACACAGGCAAAGTAGGTTTTAAATTTAAAGAGATGTCCTGTTGTCCAAAGGAAGCTGGTAACTGGAAATCTACAAAACACTTATTTCCCAAAAGTCATTATATTACAGGTGATGCTTGTTGTCGGTGCTATTTGGCAGAGAATCCGGGAACTGTAAGGCTCAACAAGCTAGAAATCAACAAAACTCATTCTTTCTTTTACAAATGAGGAATCGGAGGCCCAGGAGGGCAACGCGATTGCCTCCCCAACCCACCCCCCCCCACAGCAAGTACACAAAAGAACCGTGTAGCACAGTTCCTCACTTTCACCAACAGCACCTCCAGTTGCTCGGGCTCGCCCAAGGATCCCAACTCCAATTTTGTTTTTAAGCCATGACAAAGTTCAAGTCGAGGTTTTGCATTGTTTTTGTTTTGTTTTGCTTTGCTGGGCTTGGCCTTTGCATGCGCTGCCTAGGCCCCGCAGTACCTAGATGCCTCTCTCCTCCTCCCAAGCCCTAGATCCCCTTTTCCAGGAATCTCTACAGTTCAGTTGGCCAAGGTGGGAGTCAAAAGTGTCTTCCTGGCCTTCAGTTTAATGTCTGGAATGTCTCTCTTTTTCAGGTCAAGTGAGAAAACCTGAAATTTCAATGCTTCCGCCTTAATCCCTTCCCGGAGCTCTCCAACCCTCCCTTCCCGGACCCTCCCTCGCCCCGACCCAGGAGCTCTGCCGTTGGTCTTCACCTGGGACTGCCATGGCGCTGGATATAGGAATCTCAGGAGCTTACAGGGCCGCTCGTTTCCCGCCCGCTGCGAGGACTAAACTCAGCGGGGCGGCTCCTTGCCCCCAACCACTGCACCACAGTACCTCGGTGACAGTAGGGCCAGGCCCTATCAGGCTCCAGCGACGGGAGAACCAAAGTGTTCTAGGAAGCAGTTTCCAGGGGAGGCAAAAGCAGGGTGCACAGGGGCCAAACCATTACTGCCAGCGTTGGGGGAGGACACACTCCTGCACATTCGCGACGTGAAGTAAATTGCAGCCGTATTTACTAAATACTCTTCATAAAACATTTTGAGTATGAACCAAGTGATTCTGTAAGAGTTTACTAGTCATTTATTATTCCTGAACGCCAGTGGTATCTCCCTTCTCGGACTTAGCGGTGGTTGCGTCCAGAAGCAACATGGCGGCTTCCATGAGTGGGTAGGGGAAAGCTTGTTTGGTGTCGCTGTTTGACGGGACCCTGGCACACTGGGGCTCCCTGCGACCCCGACGTAAGGAAGCGTGTACGGATAGGTGGGCAGCCTCAGTGATTGGCCGCTCAGTATCCTCAAATAGGAGCCGAGTGTCCACTACTGACCAGCATGAGCAATATCTACATCCAGGAACCTCCCACCAACGGGAAGGTGAGAGAGACCCACAACTGGGGTGTCTGTCTGGGTCCCCCGCTGAAACACCGACCCGAATTTTGCGATATTGGGGGTGAAAGACATCACAAAAAGTGTTTTTCTTTCCTCTGTCTCTGAACTGGTTTGCGCCCAAAGACGATAGCAGCGTGCACATGATGAAGTCCTCTCAAAAGTCCTATTTCCCCACTGGTAGGCAGGCTCTTTTTTGAGTAAAAGTCTGTAGAATTAAAAGTTTTGGCATATCTTTGACTTAGCCTGAAAATCGCCCTCTTGATTAAAAAGAAAGAAAGAACAAAAACAATTATTTATCCAACAAGACACTCAAAGTGCAGGAATTAAATAGAGGGATGGATAAACTCTGGTTGTCACTAGGAGAGTTTAGGGTTTAGTTGGGAGACAGGTAAAGGACAATTTTGTATTTTGCTGGAGAGCTTATGGGGAGAGTTGTATGTTGCTCTGGTAGTACAGAGTAGTTAGCAACTGGAAAGCAGGGGAGAACCTTCATAAGGATACCGCGTTTGAACTCACCTTAAAATCTGAGATGACTGTCAGAAAAAGTGGGAAATAGGAAATATTGCCATGTTAGAATGATTTCCTGATTGATTCGATGGGCAAGGCATGTCAGTTATTGTCCAGATTCTTAATTCGAGGTAGAGAAGTCTGTAGTAGAGTTTATATTCCTGAATTCTTGAACTTGTGAAACAATGAACCAGAGCAATGGAAAATATATTGGGACTGAAAGTACAAAGTTGAGTTTCAATGAAGTAAATTTACATCAGATGCCATTCTGTTGTGACAGTCACTTGGTAATACAATTTTTAGTGGGTATTTGGGGAAGAAAAGTTATTTTCTTTCTTTGTTTTGAAATTTATCCTCATTTTTCATGACTATCTCTTTTCATAGGGGGACTCTAGGAGTTATAGAGTATTTCCAAATGTTGGATATGGAGGGTGAAAATAATATCCAATTGATAACACAGATGGAGATTGCTAATTGTGCCAGGTTGGGCCTCTGTACTTGCTGTTTTCCCTTCTTTGGAATACTCTTTTAGCCTACTCAGATATTGCCTTAGCAGAGTCCTTTTGTTTCTCATAACTGCTTTACTTGTCCACTTTAACAGCTTCATGTTTTTCCTGTATTAGTATTTTTGCTTATTGTTCCTCCCTTCGTCGCTTCTCTCTCACATAGAGTGCAAGTATGACATAGGCAAGCACTCTGAACAGTGCTCGACAAATGGAAGTATACAAATTAAATATGTTGTAAGTGAACGGGTAGATGAGCGAATTGATACTTCATTTTTACTCTGAGGTACTATTTAAGCATCTGTGTGTTTGAGTTTATACTATTGACTGTTAACTGCAACTTAGTTGCTTTATTCTAGAGGAAGATTGGAAATATTGGCCATAATAATGAAAAGCTATAACAACGTTATATACTTGAACACAAGTTTCAGATATTTATTGGGGGATAGACCGTATCATGTTCTATGCAAAACTCATCAGAATAGAATTATTCAGGAGAACATTTGGAAGTGTCTAAATTTTTCTTCAATAATAGTTAGGAGATTTTTTTTTTTAGCATAAGGCTGAATTGTAGATACTGAAGCTTCAGAGTTCTGTTCCTTGGAAAACATGCATAGCAAGAATTTTGGCCTGCAAAACTAAGGCAGTTGTAATAAAAAAAAATTGCTCAATGAAAGTTTAATGTTTCTGCTATCTAATATTGTATTAGCTGTTGAGATCATTCCCCAGAGTAAATGTGACAAAAATACATCTTTTCAAATATCATGTCAATTTGGGAAGTAAATAACATTCTAGTGAATCTTTGATAATCGTGTGTATGTGTTTTGTGTTTTGCCATAGTAGGCTTTAACACTTGAATCTTCATGAGCCACAGAAATATACCAGTTGTCTAAAATGTAGCCATCCTCTGAAGTTGAAATTTCCTTACATAATGCTTATTTAGTATAAATTATAGATTATTATATTTTCCTAAGACCATTTTCTTATCAAAGTGTTGACTTAACTGGGAGTTTCATGGATAATGTCTAACAGAATAGTGAGTGCTTGTATGAACAAAGAAGGAAAAGACTATGCCTTTGGGAGTGGGGGACTGGAATTGCCTTCAGGACTTACTCCTGACTTTGTGCTGAGGGATCACTCCTGGTGAACGTATGTTTTGCCACGGTATTAAACTAGGATAAATAAAGCACCGTAACCCCTCTACAATTTCTCTAGTTTATTTTTCAAAATCAGTAATTTATCGATCAGTGAAAAGATTTTAAGATACCTTGGTAAGCACGGTGACTCAATCATAGTTGCCTGTGGGCAATAAAATATGTTTAAGAATGATAATTCTGACAAAATGTGATAGTATCATATTTTGAGCATTTCCTGTTTTTCAGGTATGGTTTTAAACATGTAATTCATAATAACTCATTTTGTTCTGATAACAAAAATAAGGATATTGCTACCCTTGTTTTTTAAATAAGATACTGAGCCACAGTAAAGATGCAGTAAGATAGAGGGTTATATTTTATTATGGGCATCTTGATTCCAAAACTTGTTGAGAGAGATCTGATCTGAATTATCTTGTTTTAAGTGCAGTAGTTTTTATTTTAAATAATATCTTTATTTATAAACATGTTTTTAGTTAGATTTCTGTTATAAAAAAAGTACCCCTTTCACCAGGGCAACTTTCCCACCACTAATGCCCCCCCCCCAACACTTTGCCATCCCTTTCCTGTATTCTAGATAGACATTCTATTTCTCTAACTCACTTCTATTTTCATGATAGTTGTTAGTGTAGTTATTTCTCTAACTGCACTCACTACTCTGTGGTAAGCTTTATATGGTCAGCCAGGTCTTTAATCCATTTGGATTTGACCTTTGTGCATGGTGTTAGATGGAGGTCTGAGTTCGCTTTTTTGCAAACAGCTGACCAGTTGCCCCAAAACCACTTGTTGAAGAGGCTTTCCTTGCTCCATGTTGCATTTCTTGCCCCTTTATTAGAGATTAATTGATTGTATGTCTGGGGAACATTTTCTGAATATTCAAGTCTATTCCATTGATCTAGGGCCTTTCTTTATTCCAATATCATGCTGTTGTATTGCTTTGTACTACAATTTGAAATTGGGGAAAGTGATGCCTCCCATTTTCTTTTTCCTAAGAGTTGCTTTAGCTATTCTTGGGTCTTTTTTTGTTCCAAATGAATTTCAGGAGTGTTTGATCCACTTCTTTGAAGTGCAGTAGTTTCTAAACCAATGAATGCATGCTTTGAGGAGTGTGGAAAACCTACATGTTTTCCCATCTAGTAATAAAATTCTCAGATTTTTGTTAATACTCTTTATTGTTTAAATGCAATATTACATATAAAATATATAGTTATTTGCTGTGTTCTTGAGGATATTTTTATATGTGGTTTTTTTGGGGAATATTCTTGTTACTCTTTTAATTTTTTTTTTTTTTTGCTTTTAATTGGTCTTTTGTTTGTTTTGTTTTGGGAAAACCCCCAAAACTCAGGTGTTATTCCTGGCTCTGTGCTCAGAAATCATTGCTCCTGGTAGGCTCAAGGGACCATATGAGATGCTGGAAAATTGAACCTGGGGCAATCCCAGGTGGCTACGTGCAAGGCAAGTGCCCTACTGCTATGCCATTTCTCAGGTTAATTGGGCTTCTTAAGGTTTTCTCTTTCCTATTTATTCAGTTTTGGGAGATTACATATCTTATTTTTTTTTTTTTTATGCCACAGCTGGTGACTCCCAGGGAATACTCCTGGCTCTGTGCTCAGAAATCGCTCCTGGCAGGCTTTGGGGACCATATGAGATGCCGAGAATTGAAGCCCTGTTGGTCCTGGGTTGGCTGCGTGCAAGGCAATCACCCTACCTCTGTGTTATCCAGTAGGCCCCGAGATTACATTATTTTAAGAATCTATTTTTTTCTAGTTTCTCCCGCTTAACTGAACTGTTGTTCAGAGTAACCTCTTATATCTTGAATTTGTAAGGGATTTGTTTAATTTCTTCCTTATTGATTCTGACCCTGTTTATTTGGGTATTTTTCTTTTCTCCTTTTGATCCTAGCCAAAGTCTTGTTTATTTTGGTATTTTTTTAAATTTATTTAAACACCTTAATTACATACATGATTGTGTTTGGGTTTCAGTCATGTAAAGAACACCACCCATCACCAGTGCAACATTCCCATCACCAATGTCCCAATTCTCCCTCCTCCCCACCCGACCCCCGCCTGTACTCTAGACAGGCTCTCCATTTTCCTCATACATTCTCGTTATTAGGACAGTTCAAAATGTAGTTATTTCCCTAACTAAACTCATCACTCTTTGTGGTGAGCTTCCTGAGGTGAGCTGGAACTTCCAGCTCTTTTCTCTTTTGTGTCTGAAAATTATTATTACAAGGGTGTCTTTCATTTTTCTTAAAACCCATAGATGAGTGAGACCATTCTGCGTTTTTCTCTCTCTCTCTGACTTATTTCACTCAGCATAATAGATTCCGTGTACATCCATGTATAGGAAAATTTCATGACTTCATCTCTCCTGACAGCTGCATAATATTCCATTGTGTATATGTACAACAGTTTCTTTAGCCATTCGTCTGTTGAAGGGCATCTTGGTTGTTTCCAGAGTCTTGCTATGGTAAATAGTGCTGCAATGAATATAGGTGTAAGGAAGGGGTTTTTGTATTGTGTTTTTGTGTTCCTAGGGTATATTCCTAGGAGTGGTATAGCTGGATCGTATGGGAGCTCGATTTCCAGTTTTTGGAGGAATCTCCATATCGCTTTCCATAAAGGTTGAACTAGACGGCATTCCCACCAGCAGTGGATGAGTTCCTTTCTCTTCACATCCCCGCCAACACTGTTTATTCTCATTCTTTGTGATGTGTGCCATTCTCTGTGGTGTGAGGTGGTATCTCATCATTGTTTTGATTTGCATCTCCCTGATGATTAGTGATGTGGAACATTTTTTCATGTGTCTTTTGGCCATGTGTATTTCTTCTTTGTCAAAGTGTCTGTTCATTTCTTCTCCCCATTTTTTGATGGGGTTTGATGTTTTTTTCCTTGTAAAGTTCTGTCAGTGCCTTGTATATTTTGGAGATTAGCCCCTTATCTGATGGGTATTGGGTGAATAGTTTCTCCCACTCAGTGGGTGGCTCTTGTATCCTGGGCACTATTTCCTTTGAGGTGCAGAAGCTTCTCAGCTTAATATATTCCCATCTGTTAATCTCTGCTTTCACTTGCTTGGAGAGTGCAGTTTCCTCCTTGAAGATGCCTGTAATGTCCTGGAGTGTTTTGCCTATGTGCTGTTCTATATATCTTATGGTTTTGGATCTGATATCGAGGTCTTTAATCCATTTGGATTTTACCTTCGTACATGATGTTAGCTGGGGGTCTAAGTTCAATTTTTTGCAAGTGGCTATCCAATTGTGCCAACACCACTTGTTGAAGAGGCTTTCCCTGCTCCATTTAGGATTTCCTGCTCCTTTATCAAAAATTAGGTGATTGTATGTCTGGGGAACATTTTCTGAGTATTCCAGCTTATTCCACT